>NC_056730.1:859033521-859333521 GCF_019279795.1 Protopterus annectens
CTTATACGAAATCTATTGATTAAATCACACCTATCTTCTTGAAAAGTCTCCTCCTGAGAACATATATGCCTCAGACGTATAAACTGTGATTTAGGTATGTTTTTAGCAATATGTGGAGGATGAAAGCTGGATGCGTGAAGGACTGTGTTGTATTCAGGATATTTCCTGAAAACCTGTGTACTAAGAGTATCATCTGGTTGTCTTGTTATTAGCACATCCAGAAAAGTTATTGTGTCAGCGTGATAATTGACAGTAAACTGTAAGCCCCAAATATTATCATTTAAATATGAGACAAATTCAGTTAAATAATCAACATCAGCCCTCCACACCATCCAGCAATCATCCAAATACCGCCTCCAAATATCAATTTCAGGAAGGTAAATATTATGGCTACTATTGTAGATAATATGTTCCTCAATATAGGCCATGAACAGGTCGGCATAAATGGGAGCAAATGATGCTCCCATAGCTGTTCCTTTAGTTTGCCAAAAACAAATGTCCTGATAGAAAAAAACATTATTAGTAAGTACATGCTTTGCGAGACCAACAAGAAAGGAATTAACATCTTGTTCATATAGATGGGCAATATTGAGCCAGTGAGTTAATGCTTCAAGCCCAACCTGATGTGGAATATTCGTATACAGCAAACTGACATCAAGTGTACACATCAGCCAACCAGGTTCCAATTGTGCATCAGATATGATGTGTAGGAATTCGGTCGTGTCTTGCAACCGAGAACGAACAAATGACAACAAAGGCTTAAGGTGTTTAGTCAAAAACAAGGATAATGGTTCTGTGAGATAACCTCGGCCAGAAATAATGGGCCTACCTGGGGGATGAACAGGATCTTTATGAATCTTGGGAAGAAAATAAATGTATTGATTAATAGGATCCTGAATAGTAAGTTGTTCTAATGTAGAAGTGGTTATGAGGCCAGTATCTCTGGCACTAATAAGAAACTCATCAATCTGTTTCTTAAACCTATGCATGGGATTTAAACACATTTCAGCATTGTACCGTTTGTCAGAAAGTTGTCTCCTGGCCTCCTTGTCATAATCTGACCAGTTCATAACCACGACTGCCCCACCTTTATCTGCTGAAATAATAACCAAATCCTTGCTTTGTTGTAATTCGACAATAGCCTGTTTTTCACTAGATGACAAATTATTGGGTTTATAACGAATATCAGAACTGTCAAAATGTAGATCTTTGAGAATCATATTCTGAAACAAATGAACAATGGGGTGCATCGGAGGAAGATATTTAGATTTATGATAAATGAATTTATTATAATCATAAGATGCATCACCATCTCCAAACTGTAATTTCAAATTAAGAATTCTACAAAATGACAAGACATCCTGGACCAATTGGTCCTCAGAAATAACAAACCCAGGGATAAAAGTTAAACCTTTATTCAAGATAGCCACTTGTGATGGAGACAAGACACAATCGGACAGATTTAGAACATTTGAATTTACATTGCTTATTTCTGTATTACCATCTCTAACAAACTCTGAATGTTCTCGATTCTTTTTGTGTTTCCTGCCTCCACGTTTGTATTTCCCCCTAAAGGGATAAAACCATGGGCTCTTTTGGGGTTGGGTGAATCCGATGCTGGCTGTATGTCACTATCTGTATGTGATGAAGGGTCATCAGTAGATGATCCATTTGTTATGGATTTATTACGTAATATGGATCTGGGTCTCTTTCTTCTTGGTGTTTTAACCGGATTAGGGTTAAACCGAACATGTTTGGAAGGAAAACTAAAAGGGTTAGCTCCCTGATAATCATTTAAATCACGCTTGAATTTTTTAATTTTCCTTAATTATAACTGTTCTTCAAGTTTGGTGAGATCACTGGCCACCTTATTAAGATATTTTTGAAAGAATATTTCACCCTCAAATTTCTGTACATCATTGCACAAGTCTGTTACAGTGTTAATTTCAGAATCAATAATTCTGTCATGATATTTGTCCAAAGCTTCAACAAATGACATGGAAGCATGCTGTTGTATATTAGACCATTGGCTATTGAGCTCCTCATCTGGATGTCCCACATGTGGTTGAATTCGAATTCTAAGACCCCTTGGTGTGATTCCTTTTGCAATATAAGCTTTGAAAAGTTTGGAATGCCATACACTAGATCTTAACAATTTTAAATGCTTAAAAAGATTATCAAAGGCAAAACTACATGATGGCTCAGATCCCAAGGGGTCATTAGAAGAGTTGTTAATAGAACCTGTACAAAGACCAAATGCACTCAAATCTGCCCTATCAGCAGAAAGCCCTGAAACCAAATTAAAAAGGTCCATCTTTGTATTAACAGAAATGGCAATAATGGCTTCTCATAAAATGGCCACGTCAATATAAAGGGAACAATAATAGCTCTGAAGGACAGGCCAATATTACCTGTCTAATATTGCTACGTTCCCAAAGACAAATATAGCCAAATGTCAATGGTCAAAAACAATATATGCTTGTTGACATATAAAATAGAAAAAAACAAATGTATGATAACACTGTAAAAAAGACCTGGGCAATATTACAGAAAATATATTGATATATATATATATATATAAATATGTTAGTTGCAAATGATTTCACCAAAAGTAATAGTAAAAATTCAATTAGATCATACTCAGAAAATCAAGGGGCCAAACCTGACCACTCCCTAAGAACTGTAAAGCTATAAACTTCACAATTATATAGATAAATTTAAAAAATGATAAATACTGCCATTCACTAGATGGAATGTAATCATAAAAATAAAATATGACCCATATGTTGGTAAATAGAAACATACATCGAAAACAATGTTATATGGAGAAACACTTATCTAATCCAAATGTGAAATACGAGGGGGGCTATTGAAAATACTAGATTCAGGTGTAACCTGTTCTAAATAGACTTATACTAAAGAAAAGGACATCAATTGTGAGAAACATTTGGCATCCCCAGTTGACATGCATTGATCAAGCTAACAGTATTATTACACAAAATAATGTAAAATTAACCAATCAAATGATTGAAATACATAGCCTTAAACAAAAGCAATCAAAGCCAATGCCTATATTTTGGGAATAAAAAAGGAGGGGGGGGGGCAACAGGGCCTCTATATAGGATATATACCCCAAAAGAAGAACTGTCTGACATATGAAAAATATATACATCAACCAAAATCTTGCTGTTGTAATAAAAAACACAAGAAATGGCACGACCTTCAGTATGTTTTAAGAAAAAAGAGTGTTACTATACTCAAAAATCACTCAATACTGAAAAACTAAGGCCTGCAGTTCAAAATGGTCTAATAAGCCAAGAAAAGTCACAATGAGGCTAGACCAATACACTATACATAAGATGCAAAAAAATTTTTTAACATGCTAAAAAACATATTATACTTATTGTCCAATAATTTCCTCACAAGTGTCCACAATAGTCCACAATAGTCCCTGTTGTTTCAAAACTTCACATAAAGCATTGATGTAATCCATAAACGTTTTTATTCATAAATTTGTTGATCCAAAAAAGAAAAACAGTTCAGCAGAGCAACAGTTGTGATCGCAACCGTTATGATCGCAAATTGCACTCCGTAATGTGATGTAAAAACAGAATAGTCCCCAAAAAATAATAATCCTCCAAAATAGTTGCTTGGAATGCGTAACACACACAGTACTTAGTCCAGTAAATGAAAGAAAGCTGGTTTTGACCCAAAGGCCTCGTAACAATATCACAAGGTGGTAAAAAGATTGTATGAACAACCACCACGACTCACACAAAGCAAGTTGTCCATTAATCACAAAGCTGTAAACACTGTTTGCCAGGCGCCAGGCCCATATGAAGTGTATTATAAGCCCCTATTTGGTAAAGTTGCTGATAACAAGTTGAACGCCCAAAAAATGAATCAAGCTATAGGCGAAAAGCTTCGAAACATCTAACTCCTGCCATCTTCAAAGCTAAATGTAATATTAAAAAGTACACACTATAAACCATAACCCAATACGAAAAATGTTATATACACACATCGGGTTAAAAGTCCTGTGAATTATTCATGGAAAAACGCCAAATTAGCCTGAGATTACGTCGACATGAATGAAGCCAAGTAAATACCTGTACAAAACCAAATCACACATCTAAACGAGTCTTGCAAGTCTTGCATTGTAGTAAGGATACAAAAAATAATCCAGATGGCACTTGTAGACAAAAATGGAACCAAATAGAGATGAAAAAAAGAATAAAGAAAGGGCTGCAGATAAATCACACAGCCAGCATCGGATCCATGGCACCCAGCAGGAAGTGAAACAAAGTGTACCAACCAAACAAATCCTCCTGCACGAAGTAAGGTTGCACGGCAACTGAAGCAAAAGCATCCACAGAACCAAAATGAAGCCAGCAACCAAAATGGATCCAATAAAAAAGATTTAATGTTGAATAAACATCAAAAAAGCTCACAGACCGGTTTCGGCTGGCAAAAAAAGCACAGCCTTCTTCAGTGACAAAAAACACAGAGTCAATTAATTCAACTTAAATAGTGCTTCAACAAATCCCATTGGTTCAATTAAAAATATTCATTAATTTAATTAAGGAAAATTTAAAAATTCAAGCGTGATTTAAATGATTATCAGGGAGCTAACCCTTTTAGTTTTCCTTCCAAACATGTTCGGTTTAACCCTAATCCGGTTAAAACACCAAGAAGAAAGAGACCCAGATCCATATTACGTAATAAATCCATAACAAATGGATCATCTACTGATGACCCTTCATCACATATAGATAGTGACATACAGCCAGCATCGGATTCACCCAACCCCAAAAGAGCCCATGGTTTTGTCCCTTTAGGGGGAAATACAAACGTGGAGGCAGGAAACACAAAAAGAATCGAGAACATTCAGAGTTTGTTAGAGATGGTAATACAGAAATAAGCAATGTAAATTCAAATGTTCTAAATCTGTCCGATTGTGTCTTGTCTCCATCACAAGTGGCTATCTTGAATAAAGGTTTAACTTTTATCCCTGGGTTTGTTATTTCTGAGGACCAATTGGTCCAGGATGTCTTGTCATTTTGTAGAATTCTTAATTTGAAATTACAGTTTGGAGATGGTGATGCATCTTATGATTATAATAAATTACTTTATCATAAATCTAAATATCTTCCTCCGATGCACCCCATTGTTCATTTGTTTCAGAATATGATTCTCAAAGATCTACATTTTGACAGTTCTGATATTCGTTATAAACCCAATAATTTGTCATCTAGTGAAAAACAGGCTATTGTCGAATTACAACAAAGCAAGGATTTGGTTATTATTTCAGCAGATAAAGGTGGGGCAGTCGTGGTTATGAACTGGTCAGATTATGACAAGGAGGCCAGGAGACAACTTTCTGACAAACGGTACTATGCTGAAATGTGTTTAAATCCCACGCATAGGTTTAAGAAACAGATTGATGAGTTTCTTATTAGTGCCAGAGATACTGGCCTCATAACCACTTCTACATTAGAACAACTTACTATTCAGGATCCTATTAATCAATACATTTATTTTCTTCCCAAGATTCATAAAGATCCTGTTCATCCCCCAGGTAGGCCCATTGTTTCTGGCCGAGGTTATCTCACAGAACCATTATCCTTGTTTTTGACTAAACACCTTAAGCCTATGTTGTCATTTGTTCATTCTCGGTTGCAAGACACGACCGAATTCCTACACATCATATCTGATGCACAATTGGAACCTGGTTGGCTGATGTGTACACTTGATGTCAGTTCGCTGTATACGAATATTCCACATCAGGTTGGGCTTGAAGCATTAACTCACTGGCTCAATATTGCCCATCTATATGAACAAGATGTTAATTCCTTTCTTGTTGGTCTCGCAAAGCATGTACTTACTAATAATGTTTTTTTCTATCAGGACATTTGTTTTTGGCAAACTAAAGGAACAGCTATGGGAGCATCATTTGCTCCCATTTATGCCGACCTGTTCATGGCCTATATTGAGGAACATATTATCTACAATAGTAGCCATAATATTTACCTTCCTGAAATTGATATTTGGAGGCGGTATTTGGATGATTGCTGGATGGTGTGGAGGGCTGATGTTGATTATTTAACTGAATTTGTCTCATATTTAAATGATAATATTTGGGGCTTACAGTTTACTGTCAATTATCACGCTGACACAATAACTTTTCTGGATGTGCTAATAACAAGACAACCAGATGATACTCTTAGTACACAGGTTTTCAGGAAATATCCTGAATACAACACAGTCCTTCACGCATCCTGCTTTCATCCTCCACATATTGCTAAAAACATACCTAAATCACAGTTTATACGTCTGAGGCGTATATGTTCTCAGGAGGAGACTTTTCAAGAAGATAGGTGTGATTTAATCAATAGATTTCGTGTAAGGGGATATTCTATAGGACATGTTTTGCGGGCCAGCAATTGGGCTAATACCTTATCCAGGCAGGAGCTGTTAACTTACAAACTTAGGGATCAGAGGACCTCACAGCCAATCAGGTTCTTAACAATATATGCTAGGAATTCAGATGTACTCATGAATAGTGTACAAAGGAATTGGAATATTTTGTTAAGTCTACCAGAATTATCAGATGTATTACCTGACAAATGTTTATTCTCATTTCGCAAGGGCAGGAATTTAGCCTCATGTTTTAATCATTATAAACATACACATCATGCCAGTGCTGGACAATTTTCACAAACAACTATTACAGGGGAACCTTTGGTGGGGTGTTTTCCCTGTGGTCATTGTAGTAACTGTTGTAAAATTGTCAAATCCAAGGAATTTTCTAGCAGGAATTGCTCAAAGGTCTATGATATTTCATTTTTGCAAATCGTAGCAGCGAATGGCTCATTTATTTAGCAACATGTAATTGCAGCTCTTTCTATGTTGGTCAAACATCTCGTCCCGTAAGACTACGTATATCTAAACATATGAGCAATATCAAAAATAAGAAAATAAATAATGCATTGTACAAACATACTTTAAAACATCACACTGCTAATTTCTCTTTTATGGTGATTGATGTGATTAAGGGTATTAAATTTAACAAAACAGGATGGCACTCAATGTTAGATACAAAAGAAAAGAAATGGATTACCAGACTAGGTGCTCTTTTTTCACCTGGATTAAATTAATATTTTTAATTGAACCAATGGGATTTGTTGAAGCACTATTTAAGTTGAATTAATTGACTCTGTGTTTTTTGTCACTGAAGAAGGCTGTGCTTTTTTTGCCAGCCGAAACAGGTCTGTGAGCTTTTTTGATGTTTATTCAACATTAAATCTTTTTTATTGGATCCATTTTGGTTGCTGGCTTCATAACTATGTTGGACATTTTTTTGTTGATGTTAATGTGTCAATGTTAGTGATATTGATGTTTTGTAGAGTCAATGAATTTAAGTATGTCCATCTATATTTGTATATATATATATATATATATATATATATATAGATAGATATATAGATATATATATATATATATATCAACAAATAAATATATGTATATTTATATGCTGCTGTGACGTGGTGTTTGTCAAATTAATAATTTTTCTTGATGTATAAAGGATGCTGTTCTTTCAGTTTTATATATACGCACACACCTATATATATATATATATATATATATATATATATATATATATATATATACACACACACACACACACACACACACACACACACACACACACACACACACACACACACACTTAACCATATGTTAACCAGGCATGTTAGCTTGTCATCAGATCACTAACTGATGTAGGTCTTAGTATCTTGTATGAAATTTTTCAATCATATCTTTAAACTAAATACAAAATTAGACCTGTTTTGTACACAATTTCTGGAATACATATTGGACCCTCCCTGGTGCTATCCCAAAGATGCACTGAATCTTTTTTGCACAATGTGTCCCGTAGTAAACTTTTGCAACTTATATCTCTTTCAGCCAATTTCATTCAGACTCAGCTTCATCAGGTCCAATGTGGTTGCTATGTCTTCTCAACAAATGTTCTGTGCAGACTGCCCCAAGGCCCTGTCCCTTTATTCTGTCTCCTACAGGCTGTTGAGTGGAAATCTATGCCTGGCATACAGGGCATTGTCAGACCTCAATCTGATGGACCTTCTGTGTATCAACAAAACAAACAGCATCAGAATTACTCATTCTGAAGACTTAAAGCTTGCATGTGATATAATTAGAACCTGTTGGAGAGACAGGTATGTATCCCAGAGATTACCCTTTTTTTTGAACAGGCTCCCCATCCATGTGAAGTAGAGTTCCTCCCTAACCCAATTCAAGTGTAACTTGGACAATTGGATAGAGAACAGAAAATTCCACCCATGGTTTGGCACCTATGTCTGTAATGAACACAGACAACCTGTAAATGGTTCATCTCCCAAGCCCCTGCTTATACTTTTCAAGGATATCAGAACTTGTCAGAGATTTGAGATGCATGGCTAGGCTTAAACAGGCCCTTGTGGTCATTAGCCTAGTAAACACCTATGAAGCTATGAACCTATTATAATAGTTTTCCATGTGTCTATCCAGAAGACAATATTCAGACTTGTCCTGTATTGTTACATAAAAAGCAAACTGTCATTCTGTGTTCAAATATGGTACTTTACAGTCTCTTCATAGATGCCATGAAGGTTTGTATGGATCTTTCAGTTAAAACATCTATTGCTGGGTGAACTAGTGCATTAGGATAATTAACTTTTTAGTTATTCCAGTTTACTTAACAAAATAAATTTACTCTGATATAAACTGAATTTCACTGTTCAGTAGCATATGTTCAGGTAACCCATAAGCAGCCAAATCTCTTCTGAAATGGCTACCAGTAGTCTGAAATGTAGTCTCAACATTCAAAATACAGTAATACAAGACCATGTAGACTGTGTAGTAAAGCAGATAAACCAAAATCTGGAAGTCCTGGTAAGGATCAAAACCAGAAGTTCTATGTAGAATTGAGTACCAGATTTCAGCTGAAACTATAACAACAACAGCCCAGTCTGATTCCTAAATTACACCACAGTTTCACTATGTCAGTAAGTACATCTGAAAATATGCTCCACAACATGGTCAATGTATACATATGATGGGAACATCCTTCCTTAGACCTGATGGGAGCAGTATTGCATCTGTTTGAGTGAACAGTTGCATGGCAGTCTTGTTGGATCCTACACTAACCTTATCTTAACATACATAAGGTTATAAACAGACGCACATCCTTATTTGTCCACCTGTTACAGCATTATGAATCTTCTAACAAAAGAGGCAAAGAAGGGTCATGGCACATAAGACATGCACCTAACCATGGAACATGACTACTGTTTAATCAAGCTCACAGAGGCTACAGGTGCACAAAATGAAATCTGCAGATCCAAATTGATAGAAGGAAATGTAGTGCCACTGTAATATAATAAAGGACACATGATGGCTACCAATATCACTTAGAATCACTTTATCCATTTGTACAATAATGTACTCAGTTTCCACATAAAAAGCAGTGTCATTGTCATAAAGTGAAGGACATATGATGGCTACCAATATCTCAGAATTTTTTGCATCTTTTGTATCTTCAGCAGCCCCATTAATAGCTTCTCAATAGTCTATGACCATTTCATCCAGCCAAGACTCTAAGGCATTTAACTGCCTTCCAAGTTCAAAACACTCTAAGCAGAACAGGATACTATTTCACATGAAGTACAGTGCAGACTTACTGCAGCAGCACCACAGATATAAATTACAAATGTTTTAAGATCTGTTATTAATTAAGATTTTTTTTAATGTCCTTCACTGTCGCATGTATCTACATTAATTTTTCTTTGGTCTCCATAATACCTGGCATGTTTGATGTCATATTGTACTTCAAC
The DNA here is from genome assembly GCF_019279795.1 of Protopterus annectens. Lineage (NCBI taxonomy): Eukaryota > Metazoa > Chordata > Ceratodontiformes > Protopteridae > Protopterus > Protopterus annectens. Next base: position 859,043,415 of record NC_056730.1, read on the forward strand.
AGGTCATGACTAAGAAAGGGTCTGAGTGGTCCAGCTTAATTAGTTTTAAAATAAAAACAAATAAAGTAAAAAAATGACCAATTCTGCAGCAGAGATGTGCCTCCTGTCTATCACTCCATGGTACAAAATAACATTGGGTTGATGAATTTAACTAAAAAAATGACATATTTTCAACTATTCTTTGGTCATAAATTTCTGTGCACGGTCCTTGGCCTTAATTTAGCATATATGCAAACTGACACAAAACAAATACAGAATTAAAATCATTAACATAAGGCTTAGGACAACTGCTCATTTGCTATTTGACCCCAACACATTCAATCACTGCCACTTGCTTGAAAAAGGCAAGTGCTTCAAGTCCCATTAATTCAATCTCCCATAAATATGTATCCTCCCAACACCCCATCCCACAGAACCCTATAGTGCTACCAGAACCATTACTGTAACCCTAATACACCATTCTCACTCCCTAACCCTATAACTCATTCCATTAACCTAAACTCCCCTATTGCTCCCTAAACCTAAGACTACCTTCTCTCTCATTAACTGTAAGACTCCCTTATTACTTTCTAACCTTAACACTCCCTTCTCATTTCCTAACCCTAAGACTCCCTTCTCATTTCATAACCCTAAGACTTCTTTCTCAATTCCTAACCCTAAGACTCCCTTCTTACTTCTTAATCCTAAGACTCCCTTCCTACTCCCTAAACCTAAAATCCCATTCTTGCTCCATTACCCTGAAATTCTCTTTCTGCTTCCTAAAATTAAAATTGTCCCTCCCACTCCTAAACCTAATCCCACCTTTCTGACTGTTGCATTAATCTACACTCCCACCTCTTCCCACTCCCTCACCCTGGCTGAGGCATTTATCTTGCTCAAACTCCAATCATGTGTTTGGGTAAGCTTTGCCTGAACTCATATTCAAGTTCAACAATGAGGCGAATGGTAGTCCACACAAGCTGTAAGGCACTTGAGACCCTGAATTTAAGACTGTAGTCTTCATGGGCTTGGGACTCGAGTACTTGGAAAATACACATTAACAAAGCATTAAAGTTTCAGAATCATTCATTGTAATAAGAAACCAAGCACTGGGCCTTACATTATCCAGCATGTGGAATATTCTTCCTGTAGAAATTTACTGCATTTAGAACACCTCAATTTTTTTTCTTTTGTATGACACTGGTTTATACACAAGAGTAAAGCTCTACTAAATTTATGTTAAGTTTCTGAACTGAATCTGAATGGGAATGCATGTAAACAATTCACTATTAGTCTTTCTCTTTATAAGTTCATAACATAAGTGTGTACTAGGCTAACAACCACTTGGGCATTTGTAAGCCTAGCCCTGCATCCCAAATCTCTGACAAGGTTTGGTACCCTTGGAAATGTAAGCAACGGCTTTGGAGATGAAACATTTACAAGCAGCAGTCTGGGAGATAAATCATTTCAAGGCTGAGCCATCTGTGCCAAACCAGGGATGAATTTCTGGTTTCCCATCCAGTTGCCCAAGATATACTTGAATTGGATTACTGCATTTACCTCTTAGGTTATAAATTAACTCTTCATTGTGTGGAAACTTAAATAAGATCTTTCTATAGTATTTTTGCAAACTCATGCAGTTGAGATCTCTTATGCATATTTCTCTGTAGTGAATACACTTGCGAGATAACAGTGGCATACATTTTATATGCCTGCTAATGCTACAGCTAAACTAGGAATTCATGACAGTGTAGTTTAGTCTTTTCTTTTGTTTAATTAATGACAGAACCCACATTGTAAAAGTAGACAACTTAAAATCCCGCTCCAGACAAGTGACAAGCATAGTACCTCAGGGTTCAGTCCTAGGACCGCTCTTGTTTGGCATCTACTTCTCTGAAGAACAGGCCGGCACTAAGGGACTCTGGCTAACAAAGTTCACAGATGACTGCAAACTGGGAGCCATTATTGAATCCCCAAATGATGTGGATATTCTACAAAAGGGCCTTACAAAAACAGATGCTTGGTGTCAGAGCCATCGGCTCAAGCTCAATGCCAAGAAATGTAGTTATCCCCTTTGGGAAAAAACATGTACCCATGAATTGCCACATGAGTGGCAGTACACTAAACACTGAAAGTGTGATAAGGGACTTAGGGACACAGGTGGACAGTGGTTTCACCTTTGATAACCACATAGCCACAACAGTCAGGAAATCCTTCTATGTGGCACACCTCATCACTAAGGGCTTTTCATCCAGAAGAAAGGAGGTCATTGTCCCACTGTACTCATCCCTCGTTAGACCTATTATAGAGTACAATGCCCCATTTGGCATGTAACTCACAAGACATCTGTAACAACTGGAAAGGCCACAGAAATACCTTACTAAAAGAATCCCAGGCCTAAAGCCAATGCCCTATGCTGACCATCAAAAAAACCTCTGTCGCATATCACTTACTCAGAGGCGATCTGTGCTTAACATACAAGGCCATGTCAAACCCAGTGCTATTGGACATGCTACACTTAGAAATCCCAATCCCTCAGAGCCACATGCTCCAGGGGTCTAAACCTTGTCATCACAATGAACAAAACATGCTGGAGGGATAGGTTCCCGACCCAGAGACTCCCCATACTCTGAAATAGACTGCCCATACATGTCAAGCTTGAGTGCCTCTTTGACCCTCTTCAAAAGGAACCTTGACAACTGGATTTGAGATAGGAAATTCACCCCAGGGATCACGTCAGTTGCCCTGCTAGACAGGGGACCAGGGAAGTTAATATTGTGGGAAGAAATATCCAGGGAATTGTTATGGCTAGGCTTGTATAGGCCCTAGGGCCGATAGCCTAGTACCAACCTATGAACCTATGAACCTATAAAACTGCAGCCTGCTAATGGCATTTATGTGTGAACATGTATGTGGAACTACTGTCAAACATTTGAAATGTTTCGGAGATGTGCCTAAGTGTCTGGCCTATGTGGAACCTTTCTGCCAAGACCACCTCTGTAAATAGGCTTAACTCAGTAGGGGTGACCTTGGGAATAAAGCATATGTTAATGAATGAATAACTAATCTGAAGCTCTGCCTTGACAACCTTCTTTTCTTTTAAATATTTAAATAATTCTTTCATCCAGATATGCATTGCATCTGCTAGATTTTTTCTCTACATTTGCATTTGCCCAGTCCTTTTTCTAACTTCCTCATGCTTCTGCTTATATTGCTCACCTCTTCTCTCTTTCTCTTTCTCTCTATTTTCTTTAATTTATGAAATGTCATTAATTTTGTATGGGCTGCTTCTTTATCCTCTTTTTCTTTAACCACACTGTTTTTTTACTTTTGTATTCTGTTCCTTCCCTGCACATTTTCTATAGCTGTCTGTATGGTCTCCTTTATCACTATTCATTGTCTCTTTTCTCTCTGTACTTGTTCAGTTTGAAAATTTACCCTAACTTAAGAATAGCCTGCATTTCTGCAATCCCACATTTTGGTTTCATCTGTTTGCTTACTGGCTCCCTGAATCTCACCATTCACTCCTGAGTGATATATTGTGGCATATAATACATATGGATCTTAGTCTTGCTGTAAGATGTAGACCATGCTGCACTGATGTTGTAAGTGCCTAAAGTATCTAATAAGGACACAAGCCCTTCTCTTCCAGCAGCATACCCAGCAACTTCCTTTGAGAGGCAAGGCAGTTATTCTCTTTCCAGACCTCTGGAATTCCCAAGGATTCAGAAAAAATGCATCTGTGAGTCTGTTTCTGCAGGAGCATGAGGGATCACTTAATAATTAGACAGTGAGACCATGTGATACTATAGCTAGAAATCATGCCTCTGGACAGTAACTGCCATGCTCACTAGTGTGTGAGTGTGTGTGTGTGTGTGTGTGTGTGTGTGTGTGTGTGTGTGTGTGTGTGTGTGTGTGTGTGTGTGTGAGTTTTTAATTTCCTGGTTTGTATGACATTACAGGCTAAATGTGTGAAATGCTGTTGGAAAAGTTGTCGTCACATTATATAGATCTTCAATAGGTGAAGTGGTGCCATGACTAAAATTCAGTACATTAGTGCCTACCACTCAGAAGTGTTATCACTAGGTACTGAACTGACAATGAAACAAGAATGGCCGAAGCTCTCTGTCTCATTGTTAAAACATTTTACTACCAACCGGCAGGGGAATTGCATCCCCCCATAACCCTACACTTTAAATCTATTAACCCCGGGTATCACTGTATCTTGTAAAAAGGTGAATTTTTCAATATACCAAACAACTCACACATTTTCAATCACATATCAGCCTGGTAATCACAGATGCCTCTGATTTAAGTCTGGCACCGAGGTAAACCAGCACCATTAGTGGCCTGCATCTCACCACATTGCTTTTTCTGGATTACCAAATACTTCATCACTTGGATGTTTAGTAGAAGTAGATTATTCTTAGGTTAATGTATTGATGTTCCAACATGCATTAACACTTACAAGACATATGATCGTTTTAATACTATGCCAGCTGAAAGAAGAACTCAGTTTTTCAAGCACCAAACTACTACTCTGTGCTGCAATCTGTTTTGGCAGCCAACCAAACGTCTCAACATTTTCTGTTACTCAGAATATCATTTGCACATTATGACTGATGACACTTTGAAAAACACAAGTTATGCAATGGCACTGCTGCAGATTTGTCAGACGGGGAGTTCAAACACAGAAAAATGAAGAAGTAATGGCCATGAGTTAAAATGTATGTGGAAGCAGATTTAGTCCAAAAAGCATATAAAAATGCATGACATAACACACACTTTAACTATTTTAATCACTGGACATATTAGATACTGGTTGACTACATACTCAAGTGTGACCTTATTAGATATATGTAGGGTTAATACTATGGAGATTATGCCAAAGACTGATCAAACAACAGTGTAAGGACGTTGTTCTTTATTTGAACTCTATGGCAAAAAGGGAAGTGGGGAGATACAGGCTTCTTGTTATAGATGATAATACCACAGGGACTTAAACTGATGATACTCAGTCGAGGAGTTCCAGCCTATTAGTAAAAGCATGAAGAGAAAACAAGTTTTCGAAAGACACTAGAAGTACTGCAATTCTATGGTGACAGGTGTGATAAGGAAGTACTGCAGTTCTATGGTGACAGGTGTGATAAGGAAGTACTGCAATTCTATGGTGACAGGAGTGATAAGGAAGTACTGCAGTTCTATGGTGACAAGTGTGATAAGGAAGTACTGCAGTTCTATGGTGACAGGTGTGATAAGGAAGTACTGCAGTTCTATGGTGACAGGTGTGATAAGGAAGTACTGCAGTTCTATGGAAATGAGAAGCAAATATATGAAAGGTACTGTGTGTGCCTCATGCTAATTTACATAAATAGGACATAAATGCTTCAGCTGTGTCTGTATGATTTTTCTGCATCGAGAGATACTCCTTTACTTAGTAAAGTGATTTTTGTACTTTTGCTCAGTTAAGTTATCATTGTATAAACTGCAGGTGTGTAGCTTTCTGCAGGTACTGCATGCATTTGTATCTTACTGTATTCATGCTAGTGTTATAATCTGTTTCCACAAACGTTCCCCTTGTACTCACAAAGCGTGACCTTGTTTGTTATGTAGTTCTCATACCATGCTACTGACAGGTAAGGATATAACACAACCGTTGTTCATAACGATTGCATTTACATCACTAACATGGCAGAATCCTGCGGGTCAGTACACACACCACTCATTATTGCTATTTCAGCAAAACTAGCGTCAGTATTTCTAGGTAAAATGCTTTTATCTCTTTGAGCCCCAGCAGAATGCCACAGTGCGAATAGTGGTGATAGAGAAGGATGTAAACCTTGTGATTCTTGTAGCCCCCTAGCCAGCAGTCTAAGACCCTCAGAGTGTGGGTGGACATACAGGTAACAAACCAAGATCCTTTGATCTGTACTCTAAACTTGCTTAGTACAAATTATAAAATTGTTTGGATATTTTTTCCTTTGTGAGAGATAAAGCAATGAAGTGTTTGCTGTGTATTATAGAAATATGAGACACAGTCTAGTGACTTATTTAATCAGTGTAACTTTTACATTGCTAATAATTCCATTTATATTTTAACTGCTTTACTTAGCAGATTGATGTTACTTCACTACAGAACATGTATTTCCGGGTACAGGTGCCATGGTAACTTGTGGCAATGATTCTTTTAAATCGAGGTTCTTGACTATGTGCTTCATGTCTAGCTTATTCATACATGGCAATGCTCTCAGTGGCTCAGTACTTGTTTTATTATTTTTTATTTTTTGCTAGCCAAGTAAATAACTAGGCAAAAGTGCCTCTTTGCAGGAGTGATCCAGGAACAGTCATACTTAGGCATGTGGAAGATGAGAGACTCAAACTCATGGCTACAGAGTAAAGCCTGGTAGCAACTAACAACCTTAATACTATGCTCTAAACTGTGATATTGTTTGTTGGGTTACTGTCCTTCTGTAATTTTGTAAACTTGCAGCATTTTTGGGCATCGCATGGTAAATATATTATTGTACCAAATATCCTAGCTACGGACATTTTATTTATTTAAGTATTTATTTGATAACCTGGTAAGGTGGATTGGTACTGGAGACCCTAATAATCCACGACTCAGGACAGACCAGACAGTTAAAAATCAGAAAATATAATAATAATAATAATAATAATAATAATAATAATAATAATAATAATTGGGTAAAGTCCTAACTATTGCCCAGGTGATCCGAGTTCAATTGCTAACTCAGGCAGCTGACAGAGTTGACAGGGTAGGATAAAAGCAAGCAGCCATTGATTTCCCTTGGAATGGAGTCATACTGGTGGCTCTGGCTTAAAACATGGGTGATTCCTAGAAGGAGCACCAGGTGTTAAACCTGTGGAATGCTGGTCTGTTGAGTGCATACTGCCTCTTGAGTGACACCTATAGGCAGTACTATGTGTTACACCCACAGACCATGGACGTGCTGACCACATGCTACCACTCTGAGCATGTGCACTAAATGAGGAAGGAAGGCAGTGTGCAGAGGTACACTTCCTGCAGCAAGACAGCATTGTGGAGTTGATGAGAACCACTGCATGGAAGGGAATGTCCCGTGAAGGAGAGCAACCCACTTCACTGGACCTGGAATTTGACATACTTCTACAATTTTACTCTCACCACAGGTTGAATGATCAGGCTGATATGGTACCCTGGCTAGGAATGAATGGGTGTCAGGGCTGTTGCTTAGCCACAAGATTGTGGCTGTTGCCCCAGATGAAGTGAATGGGCCATTCATGAAAAGGAAGTGGAGTCATTATGCATATCCAGTAGTGGGAGGGGGGATACATAAAGAGAGAATGTTCAAATAGGCCTTAATTAGAACAGAGAAGATACAAACATTTTCATTGACATTATTTTCAGCAATGTGAGGGTCTTTAGTTTTGCTCACAGCTGATGTGCCTTTTGAACAAAGTGTATGAGTGGATGGGAAATAGAAAATTCACCCTGGGGATCACTCCAGTGACTCTACTCGACAGAGACACTAGGAACTAAGGTCAGGTGGCATGATACCAGGGTAATCTTATGGCTAGGCTTGTAAAGGCTCCAGGGCCATTAGCCTAGTACACACCTATGAACCTATGGTGACAGGTGTGATAAGGAAGTACTGCAGTTCTATGGTGATAGGTGTGATAAGGAAGTACTGCAGTTCTATGGTGACAGGTGTGATAAGGACGTACTGCAGTTCTATGGTGACAGGTGTGATAAGGAAGTTCTATGGTGACAGGTGTGATAAGGCCTATGACAACTGTGCATTGTGAGAACTATAGCAAGCTCACTGGTATTTATCAGTCCAGATGTCTACACATTCTAGATTCCAATACACTGAATCAGTTCATTAAGAAATCACTCATGTCTAAAGTAAAAATTTGTTTTAATGCAATATTTTAACAGGTGTTCCAGCATCTTTTGTTTCTTTTTGTGCAACTCCTGTTATGCATTTTAAGAATTTTGAATAAAATTCTCATAATCATACACTAGTTTTTGAGACATAAAATTATTTTCATTAATATTCCAATAGTATTTGGATAAGATGTGTGCTTAAATCCTGTTTTTCTGGTCTCTAAGATGTCTATATGGACTACTAGAGAGTAAAGAAGACTCACTGTTTTTCTGTGGAATAGTCACTGAAAAACACAAATGATACATGCTTTTTTATGCATGCTTTTTACAATATGATTTATGTTCATGCTTAGTAGGTATGTGAGGTTGCATTTTAAGATTAACTTATATAAAGTATGAGAGTAACTATCCCTGGGATTCATGAAGCTCGACGTAAAGACGGCGTTAGCCTTGCGCCGACCATGCGGCGTAGAGATGGCATGCATGCATATTAATGAAGGCACGCTGCTGCAATGGCCACATGCATAGGAAATGTGCACGAGTGCAGGGGGCGTGTCCAAGTGCTGCACGGAGGCGTGAACATGGCTGCATATGCGCAACCTAAAATGCTGACTAGTACAGCCTGTCTCTAATAGTAATCACTCCTGTCAGTGTCCGTGGATACTGAAAAGTATGCAAAGCATACAAGACAGTTTTGTGAACACCAAAATAACAAGTAAACACAGAGGCACGTAGCTGAATATTGAGTCCCCATCCTTCGAACAAATTACATTTAAAACCCCATGCTCATATTCCATTGTAGTGTCGATAGTGATACCAAGTGGAAGCGAAATGCATCGTGTTAGCACTCCGCCGATTGCTAAGCCTAGCCCATTGGTTAGGGTTATCACCTGTCCCACATTGTGAGGGACTGTCCCCCTCTGGGCAGTTGTGTCCATACCAAAACCATTATAAATGTCAAATGTTCTGCGATTGTAGGACATAATTATGTCCCATATTTTATTTAATAGTCCCATACAATACTTATTTCCGTATGTAAAATACCTAAATATTACAAGAAACAGAATATTAAATGAAACAGAATAAGCAACTAAACTGCTACAACAATAAGCTTACATTTAGGCATAAAATTAAAGTATTATCCTTTGTACTGACCGTGGGTATGTGTTGGCCTGTAAAATCTGATGTGTGTCCCGAAAATGTCCCATCTTGGTCATATGAAAAGGTGGCAACCCTACCAATGGTCAGAGCATTTGCCCAATATCTGCTCATTCATGGTCCAAGTTGTCCTTGTCAGGACGGCCCAAAGATGAATGGGTATTACCCGGGTCTACCTACCATGTCATGAAAGATAAGTATTTGCGTGTACCTATGTGCGTGAAGTACAGCATGTGGAAGATCAAAAATGCTAGGGTAGTCCTCACAACCATATTGTTACCAGAGACATCTAGTGTATGCAATGTGTTCTGTTGACTGTGCCATGGGCCATCAACCAGAGAAGGGATGGATGGTGTGTGTGGAATATGGGGGTGGGGGGTGACGGGTAATGTAATAATTCGCCAGGGGGAGACTGGGTTGGATGCACAATAGGTGAACTGGAGGTGTATGAGGGAGCAGTGGGTGAATCAGAAAGAAAACCAAAGAACAAATATTTACATCCGCAATACAACCTGACAGGCCATACTGTAGAACACAATCCCACAAACATATGAGCATTAAAATGTGCGATACACATGTACAGAAACATTACCGGCACATACCCACATAATGGTCTGGCCTGAACTGAGCCATCCAACCCCAACACACCTGGATACATAATTGAATATCCATCATCCCCTGCACAGCACACCCCCCCCCTTCCTGAACATCCACCAAAACCAACCATACTCGGGCTGCTAGCTTGGCGCAGCCATATCTGCACATAGAGACCCCTACTCATATTTAGTAGGCAGTCTCACCCTAGGCAGTCTCAGGATTGCAAACTATGTATCCCTTGCATGTATAACCCTACCTCATTTTCGTAAAGCCAAAAGAATCGAGGTCATAGGTCCCCACAATTTTTGGATACCCCTCATGGGATAAGTATCTGTTCTAAACATTAGACTTGGTGTCATGACATGATGTCCAGTCCTGGAGACATCTGGACACAAACTGTATGAGCAGTAGTTGTCCACAAGACTGCTCAGCCTCCAGCCGGTCCTGCAGAACCTATGACCCTGGATTAAACACCTGACTGTGATGCACGTCTCCCCATGTGAATTATCGGGAATATATACCTTACACATTCGCATAGTGGCAGTCGGACATAGGATGATTAAGGTGCTTTAAAGCAGACGTAAGTAGGGTTACCACCTGTCCCACTTTGCAAGGGACAGTCCCTTTTTGGGCAGTTGTGTCCTGACCAAAAATAATACAATGGCAAATGTCCTGTGATTGTAGGAAATAATTATGTACCATATTTCATGTAACAGTTGCATAAAACAGTTATTTCTGTATGTAAAATACTTAAATGTTACAAGAAACAGAATAAGCAACTAAACTGCTACAAGAATAAACTTTCATTTAGGCAAATAAGTAAAGTTCTAACCTTTGTACTGACCGTGGGTATGTGTCGGCCTGTAAAATCTGATGTGTCTCTTGAAAATTCCCCACTTTGGCCATTTGAAAAGGTGGCAAATCTAGACATAAGTGGGTATGCAAGCATGTATGTGGCGGTGATTCAACGATATGGGAAATGTATATAAGCATGTAGGTGTATATGCATGTGTATGTACAGACCGATACATATATACACACACACACACACACACACACACACACACACACATATATATATATATATATATATATATATATATATATATATATATGAAGAATGAACATGGTCACAATACAGCAGTCATATTGAATGTGAAAGGAAACAGCAATGGAACCTCCCGTAATATTTAGTGCTGTTATATATCAGGATGGCCAGAGCTGAGCACACATCTGCATCCCCAACCACAAGTAAGACACTAAAAGTGGAACTAACGATGTCCCCGTGCTAAGTCTGACTTTCAACTAGGTACAGGGCAGTCCCGGTCCCCAGTCGGACAAGCCTAAACCCAAATGATCACATGAACACCCTGACAATCAAATACACGTATGTGCCAGGACTATAGGCTTTGGAGGTCTGAATATCCTCAGAGTGAGTCAACATGCGGCAAGGGTCCAGAGCAGTAGGGAATGGCACATGTGTAGTACTGTGGTTTTCCCAACAGGAAAATGGATGCCTACTGTGTTAGTGAAGTGTTGAGTTGTGTGTTCAGGTAACTATGAACCATGGGTATACATATAAATGAAGCAGAACACCAATAGTGTAGTGGTTAGAGCATCCGACTATCGAGCAGACGTTGCCGGTTCGACTGCAGCACACACCATTTATGACGCGTAATCTGTATATGAGCATATTCTGCTAATTTTATGCTGCATAATGATATCATACCAATTAAATGTGAACTGGGGTGAAGTATCACAGTAAGAATGTAGACGGATTTTGCGTGATGTGAATTGGCGGTTAAACGGAAAACTGCAGCTGAAAAGTGTTGTACTCACCCTTTATCCAATGGCTCTTGTTCCACTCAGAAGCACAATATACCGCGTCGGCCAGGCTCGATGCCAGGACCCCACACATCACAATCAATGTGATTTACCACTAAGCCATGGCAGTTATACCCAACGTCAATGTTATTACAAACATAGCAGACAGCACAGTCATTCAACAGTATGATCAAAGTAATTAAATCATATAGATGTGTATGCATGCGTACGTACACACACACACACACACACAAATATATATATATATATATATATATATATATATATATATATATATATATATATATATATATATATATAGGTCAGTTGGTAGATATTAGTGTCTTTATAGTGACATATTAGCATTATTTGTGTTTTTTTTGAGTTTTCAGGATTCTGAATTTTCAGGCTTTTGGTTTCAGGATTTTGATTTTCAGGCTTATGATGTTTCATATATATATATATATATATATATATATATATATATATATATATATATATATACATATAGGGTAACCACCTGTCCAACTTTGCAAGGGACAGTCCCTCTTTGGCCAGTTGTGTCCTGTACACTTAGTGTCAAATGGCAGATGTCCTGAGATTTAATGACAAAAATATGTCCTATATTTATGTAATAGTTGCATAAAACAGTTATTCTGTATCTGAAACACCTAAATGTCATAAGAAACTGAATAAGCAACTAAACTGCTACAAGAATAAGCTGTTAATTAGGCATAAAAGTGAGGTCCTGTCCTTTGTACTGGCTGTGGGAATGTGTCGGCCTGCAAAATCTTGACGTTTGTACCAAATAAGTCCCACTTTGACCATTTGAAAGGGTGTCAACTATATATATATATATATATATATATATATATATATATATATATATATATATATATATATATATATATATATATACAGAATGAACATGGGAACAAGAAAGCAATCATAACGAATGCGAAGGAATATAGAGGTGGCCAAAATCCCTGCGTCTCTAACCACAGGTAGGATGCTAACAGTGAGAGTAACCTTGTCCACGTGCTAAATCTGACTTTCAATTGGGTACAGAGCTGTCCCAGTCCCCAGTCAGACAAGCCTAAACCTGGATAACCACATGAACACCCTGACAATCAAGCACATGTATGTTCCAGGACTATAGGCTTTGGAGGTCTGAATATCCTCGGAGTGAGTCAACATGCGGCAAGGGTCCAGAGCAGTAGGGAATAGGGAATGGCACATGTGTAGTAGTGCATTTTTCCCAACAGGAAAATCGATGCCTGCTGTGTAAGTGACATGTTGAGGCGTGTGTTCAGGTAACTATGAACCATGGGTATTCATACAAATGAAGCAGAACACCAATAGTGTAATGGTTAGAGCATCCGCCTAATGAAAATGCATTCACGGTTCAAGTTTGACTATAGCACATATCATTTTCCTTGTGGAATGAATGTCACTCTGCTGTAAAGCCGACATTTAAACATGTAAAAGTGAATGTGTGTATCGCATGGTATTATTAACCAGATCCCTTCAATCAAACTGGTACTGTCATAATGAATAAGGCACAAGTAAGCACAAATAAGTGGCAGTAAACATATGTAACGCACAGTAAGCATAGGCGAGTGCGCCTGCGTGGGTGTAAGCAGGTCCCAGCATAGGAAATGCATATTTGTATGAACAGATGCAATATATATATACATACATATATATATATATATATATATATTGTATGTACAGATGCAATATATATACATACATATATATATATATATATATATATATATATATATATATATACATATGTATATACATATGGGTCTACCTGAAAATGCCAAAAGTGCACAACGCTGACAACGAGAACACCGACACCGGAAGATCGACAACGGAGAAGGCCAAAAGTTGACTATCCCGATGCTGAGAACACCGACATGTTAAGGTAAGTGTGCGGTAGGGAAGGACGTTGGGGACAGGGTGTGCGTAAGGTAAGTGTGTGATAGTGACGTACATTAGGGTTGGGTGCAGGTCAGGTAAGTGTGCGATAGTGACGGACCTTAGGTTTAGGGGCGGGTTAAGTGAGTTAGGGTTAGGGTGCGGGTAAGGTAAGTGTGCGATAGTGACAGATGTAAGGGTTAGGGGCAGATTAAGTGAGTTAGGGTTAGGGTGCGGTTAAGGTAAGTGTGCGATAGTGACGGACCTTAGGGTTAGGGTTTGGGTTAAGGTTAGTGCATAGATAGATGTGCATGTAAGGTTTAGTGTAGGTTTGTAAGGTTTTTGGTGTGCTTGTGTTGTGTGTGTGTTTTCCGGGAAAGATATTTGTTTTGTTGATTGTCGGGATTGTGGTTTGTCGGGCATGTGAATTTTCGTGTTTTTGAACTTTCTTTTTTTTTTCGGTTTTGTCGTCTCGGTTATTTCGTTGTCAGTGTTTTGGCGTGTCGGTGTTATCAGGTAGACCCATACATATATATATATATATATATATATATACATATATATGAAGAATGAACGTCGTAACAATAAAGCATACACAAGGGATGTGAAGGGAATCAAGAGCAGTTATGGTATTATATAGTGCTGTCAGCAGATGTCATAAAAAGCTGCCCAGGAGTGAGCAGAGCATCGCTACTCACACCACAGGCAGGGTTTTACCAGTGGGAGTAACATCGTTGAATTGCTAAGTCTACTTTATACACAGATGGAATGTAGTCCATGCTTGGACCATCAAAAATTGTAAAGCGCAAATGGTCGTAATCCATAACCCCAGGAAAGGCATGTATGTGCAAATATACATGGCGGGAGACCCTGTGAATACACGAGGCATGACAAAATGTGTGTAGGGCCCCAAATGCTCTGGAGAGGGCAGTGTGTAAAGTTGTGTCATGGCTGCGATAACAAGTGGATAATGGATGTTACATGTGTAAATTCAACACAGGTGGGGTGGAGGAACTATAGGTATGCAATTATGGATCCAGGTGTGCCAGGGTTGGATGGCCCAGTTCTAATGGACCACCCTGTGGAGTTCAGCTAGTTTGTAATAGGTATATATGCATACACACATGCAGACAACAATATGTTGAAGTACATTCTCTGTAACACATGCATTCCATTTGTTGACATAAATAATAGGAATGTGCACATACAAACATCGACAGTAGATGGAATAATAGGTTGTGCAGAAGAGGGACGGGTTGAATCACACTGTATCACATTCCAATTACCATCGGTAATCCGTACATGAACATATTGCGACAGCTGTCCACTGTATAACGTGCTAAATACCGATTACAAGATAACTGGAGTGAAGTGTCGGTGTTATAATGAATAAGGCACTAGTATGCTGGTGAAGCATATATAAACACCATTACACCTGTGTAAGTGTGTATGAGTGGGGAATTTATTGGTCTACAGACACACCCCGGGATTCATGAAGCTTGTGCCAGGTGCCGGAGTAGTGTCAGAGATCTAGCGCCAAATATGGCCGCCGAGCGATTCAGATACGGGCTGTTTCCACGTACACTACCAGCGTACACCAGAGCTGCACAGCTCTCGGCGCATGTATGCTAATTACAAGAAATCAAACCAAACCAGCTTCTGGGCTAGGAGCCTCTTCAGATTCAATATAGTAATTCGTAGACAAACAGAATGAGGCTCGCCACAGCACAAAATAAAATTAGAACACAATTTATTGCCTGCAGTAACCAAAGTAAGCGCTTTCATGTTTTACAATGCTTCATCAGACTTTTACAACTGTTAGTAACTCTAACCACACTTAAATGGTAACATAATACACCCTGTATTCAATTAATCAATCAAATCATAAGAGCCATTCACATTCTAAAAGCAACAGACACACAGTCATAACATCAAATACATGTTCTCCTCACATATATTAAAAAACATGTTAAAATTTAAATATAAAAACATATACATATATATATGCATCAAAAAATATATAAAAAAATATAAAAAAATATATAAAAATATATAAAAAAATATAAAAAATATATAAAAAATATATAAAAAATATATAAAAAAACATATAAAAAAATATATATAAAAATATATAAAAAATATTAAAAAAATATAAAATATATATAAAAAATATATATATTTTTTTGATGCATATATATGTTTTTATATTTTAACATGTTTTTTAAGTTCATTTGAACGTGGATGAAAACGCGCACGAAACCCGGTAAATGGCTGTGCACGGCGCGCACCACAGCTGAAACAGGAAGGTTACGGGAAGACAATAAAGAAATGCTGCAGCATGGTAATTGGAGTACAAATGAGTAATTAACACCTAGGAACTCACAGTGGGCTATAGACAACAGCTAACAAGGCTACTAGCAGCTACATGCAGAACAGGAAAGGGGAGGTGCCACACATCAAAGAAAAGAGAACTTTCACAGCAGAACAAAGCAAACTTGCAGTAGATCAGCTACATAACACATTTCCCAACACAATCCTGGGTTGTGAAAGTACAAAACAAGAAAGCCAGCAGCTGGATGCATGCCTGACAATGGAAGGGGAATCAGGTTGAATATTGAAGTAAAGGGCGATAGATGAATCACAGCAGGCAAGCGTAAGTCAACACCAAAGGAACCACAATAGCAGTACCTGCTGTAAAACCAATAATTAAGATACCCTGCAGCTGGAGTAGCACAAACACACCCAATTACACCAGCATCATCCATTGCACAATTGTATAAGGTGTGAAAGCGCCACACACACACTTGTGTATTCCCAGACACTCTGCACCATTGGTGTATACAAACAGGGAACTTTTAATATGTACATGTTAGGGGCCGCCATAACTTTGATTCACCAGCATGTGTTGGAGACTGACGGTGGTGTGGAGGATGATACTGACAACCATCTCAGACACCGGAAGAGGAGAAGAGTGTTAAGACCCAGAGTAACCTACCAGCGGCTACATGATCTGGAAATAGTAGAGCGTTACAGCATGGACAGGGACATCATACAGCAACTTGTTGAGCTGTGCCGGCCACGCCTCAGAGCCAGAAGTAACAGAGGGGAACCCATCCCAGTGGACATAAAGGTATGTGTAAGCTTGAGAATACTAGCCACAGGTACCTTCCAAAGGCCAACTGGGGATATCATGGGGATCTCACAGGCATCAGCATCCAGGGTACTCCACCAGTTCCTGGATGCCATGTTACCACATGCCAATGAGCACATATACTTCCCCTGAATGCAGAAGGAGTTGGCCAGCAATATGCATCTCTTCCACCATGTGGCAGTCTACCCGGAGGTACTGGGTGCAATAGACTGTACGCACATACACATCAAGTCACCACCCAGTGAGCAGGGTAGGCACTACATAAACCACAATGGATTCCCCTCCAGCAACTGCCAGGTCATGTGCAATGCTCAGGGCATTATCATGGATGTGTTTGCTGGCAGCCCTGGAAGCTATCACGACTCCCACATCTGGCATGCATCACAAAACAGAAAGCTACTATTAGAACCACAGCTGTATCAGGTATTTTCCAGGGGGGACATCCCATATGGCCACCTGATGGGGGATGCTGGCTATGCACTGGAACCATGGATGTTGACTCCCATCAGAAATGCACACACAGCCACGCAAGAACGCCATAATGAGGCACACGCAGAAACCAGAATAATCATAGAGCGCATGTTTGGGATGCTGAAATTATAGTTCCATTGCTTGGGCATATCTGGTGGAGTCTTGCAGTACTCTCCAGGCACTTGTGTCCACATCTTCATAGTATGTGCCATGCTACACAATATGATCCTGTGGAAACAGCTGCAGCAGGGACAGAATGGTGAAGGCCCTCACGGCCCACCACCATTGCCAAGGGACCCACAGGCACAGAGGGACTCAGACCATGAACACCCTGTGCTAGCCCCAGTAGGCAGACGGAGGCGTGCCCAGTATGCCCATGCCTTGGCAAAGAGGGAACGTATAGCATACACACTGACAGTGTAGGTACTCATGGACTGACACCCTTCTCCACCTGCACACACAGCAAACATGGATGGCACACACACATGACCACCTGTAAATTGTCATGTATAGGTGGTCTACTGTGTGCATCCTACATAGGTAGCCCTCAACTATTGTACACACAACCGCCATTGGCACAAAGTAAGTCAATACCTGAACAGTAAATTAAGCTATCCGCATGTGTCCATACTGTATGTAAAGGTTCATAGATACATAGGTAGGTACATGCCCAACTGCCGAGGCCACTCATAAGCATAGGCAAAATGAGTCTGCTGTCGCCACCCCATCGATTAACTAACTGTCCCTCTGTGGAGCAGAGCCAATTGCGGGATCCCTGAGGTGTAGCCACTGTTCCCCACCCACTCTGCAAGGACTCCCTGGAGTGTTAGTGAGGGGTTTTGTATAATGTAATCAGAGATGTAGTTCCAAATAATGGGGAATATCCCTGACAGGAATCTTCACAGATGTTTACATGTTACATAGCATACCTTAAACACAGCTTGCATATATAGGTAGTTCTCCACAGAATAATAAACATGTGGAACACACAACTACTGAAATGTGCGTTAATCACCCTTGCAATGCCAGTGCCTGCTCTGAGAGGTAAGATATCACTGCCAGGATTAGAACATGCAACCATGTACGCAATCATCACAATAACATACCACTAAGCTACCTGAGATGGACCAATGGCAGTCGTGTATACTGACAGGATAAAACACAAAAGGTAGGAATGTGTGTAAATAGGACAAACCGGCATGTACCCAATGAAAGGTGTATGATATATATATATATATATATATATATATATATATATATATATATATATATATATATATATATATATATATATACATCATATATATATATATATATATATATATATATATATATATATATATATATATATATATATATATAGAGAGAGAGAGGGAGAGAGAGAGATATATGTCGATATATGGGGATATACATATATATGTAGATATATAGATCGGTTAACAACATCTACATAACCATGGAGGTACATATAAATGGGATACCTAACACATACCGACTGCTTTACATACCGACGCGTGTAATCCCGAGGCTTAAGGTCCAAAAGAACGCAGTACAGAAACACCAGATGTGAGAGGTGTAAAATCACTATGGTAAGGGACAGTTAGTCAGTGCTTCTGGTGTTGCGGTTCAGGTAGGTTACTGTGTGTAAGTGTGTTTCTTAGGGCTGTAGTGTGTGTAAGTGTGTGTTCTGGGTGTGGTGTGTGTTATTGGGGGACTGTAATGTGTGGGTGTGGGTTAGCTTTGTGTGTCTGCGCGATCTAGGAGGTAGAATATTAAAGTAGGGGGGTGTGGGGGGAGCAGACACCTACATGGGGGTGTAGGGGGGCTTGGCCACCTGCTCATACGTAGTGTAGGATGGTTTGTTTGGATGTGGTGGGTATTAGTGTGTCTGTGTGTGCGTATCTGTGTTCCATGTTCGTGTTACTTTCGTGAGTTACTGTCGCCGTCGGTAATGTGGGGTATGGGAGTCTGGACCCGGCACTGTGTGTGTCGGAATGCTGTGATTTCGGGATTCCATAGGTATCCCGTATACAGAAGTTGAAGTGTTCATATATGTGTATAACATGGACCATAGCAATCACACATACCGCCACTACCAACCTTTATGAATAAAGGATATGGAGAGTATATGCCTATACACTATTACAAATATGTGCTATGGACATGAGCCAGTGATAGTGTTACCACCTGTCCCACTTTGCAAGGGACAGTTCCTCTTTGGGCGGTTTTGTCCTGACCAAATATATTAAACGTGGCAAATGTCCTGGGATTGTAGGACATAATTATCTCCCATATGTACTGTAATAGTTGCATACAATAGTTATTTCTGTATCTAAAATACCTACATGTTACAAGAAACAGGATAAGCAACTAAACTGCTACAAGAATAAGCTTATATTTAGGCAAGAAAGGAAAGTTCTATCTCTTGTACTGACAGTGGGTTTGTGTCGGCCTGTAAATTCTGATGTGTGTCCAGAAAATGTCCCACTATGGCCATATGAAAAGGTGGCAACCCTAGCCAAAGAGGGTCAGTCACCAACACAACTACGATGTCTGCAAATACCTATGACAGAAATACACAGCTTTCATGTAGCAACACTTTATTACATTCAGATGTATTACCGAAAGGATTCAAGGACTAACATCACCTGCATGCTATACAGGAACCACATAACAGTGCCTTAATGAATCAGCCTGCAATTACCATTGTATTAGTCCACAAAAGGATAAGTGTTCAAATAGGGAAGGAACCCTCATGCAAATATCGATTATATATAAAAGCAGTTCCTACACACCTGCATCTGCTATGCACACCCACCAACATCACCCCCACACCCAAACATATTACAATACAGACTGTAATAACATCACAAATCATTCACTCACTGTATGACATCTGTAGAAGCCTTAACATACCTTGTCAGAGACACACTAACATGGCCCTATGTGAAAGAGCTGCTGTTATACAATGGAACAGCTGCTGATGTTACAGGGTTTGTTTGCACTGATCCCTTTTCAGAGGGTTGTGTGTACACCGGGATGTGTTAGCAATTACTGAGTAATAGCACAGTATGCTACACTTCTACACCAAATCAAGGATGTCTGGTGAGCACACTGTAAACCACATAACAGTTCATGCATAGCCATACAGCCCTGAGCTGCCCAAACATCCTTGCCAGACTTAAACATCTGCAGAAGTATCAGGTACAAACAAACCCTGCATAAGAAGCAATGTTCTGAAATATAACAGCTGTACTCACATGTAGAACAAAATCGTCTAGCCATTACACACAATCCATGTACGTCACCTACCAACCGTTTCAACAAGGCATTAATAGTTGAATACAATCCATTTAGTCACTTGTTGAAAAATATAGTACGGAAAAACTGGTACATTTTATCATCTATACAGGAGGTGGGAAACATTGTGGGACATGAACCCTTGTTTGTTGGAAAAATGGGTAAAAATCTCAAATACTTTTTTGAGAATGTAAGTACAGCTAAACATACGGATAAATTTCACACTACCAAATGCGGCACATGTAATCAGTGCAGTTACATATTGGAGTCAAATAGTGTGAGTCTTAATAATTCATGCAATTCAGTAATATATTTTTCAAAAGGCAATTGCAGATCAACTATGCTTGTATACATTGCCATCTGCTCAGTATGTCAATACTTCTACATAGGGAAGACCGAGAGGCAATTAAGGCAGAGGATATACTCCCATTTGTACTCTATTAGAAAGCTAGACACTAAGAATGCCCTATGTAGACACACTTTAAACTTTGGGCCCGAACATTCTTTTAAATTTGGTATATTGGAAACTATCAGAAGCAATCCTAGGGGCGGAAATCTTAAAAATTATCTGGCTTACAGAGAACTATGGTGGCAGATTTTAACTGACGCCACCACTGAACCCGGGCTTAATGATAGTTTGACCATAAAACCATTACTTATGTTGGAATGATCAATTTTGTATTTTGTATTTTGTATTTTTATATGTGTTTTCTATATTGACTGAATGTAACACAGCATTTTTGCATTTTTGCACTTTTTATTTTTTATTTTTCTACTGTGGCTTGTGTATGAACTGTTTTATGTTGTCTATTTATTTTAATTTGGTATTAATATGCTGTCAATTTGTTAAACTGATTTGTGGCGTTTGGCGCCTTTTTTACTATTTAATCAATGGATTTCTTATGCTTAATTGTTCTGATGAAACTCGCAGTTGTGCGAGTGAAAGCGCTCAACTTTCTGACTTGTGCAATAAAGCTGTTTGGATTTTTTACTACTTGCTCCTGTGACTAGCTGTTTTTCTGTGAGCTGGCAGCAAGCAGATTGTTTTTTTGGGCTGCCGGATCGTTTGGAGTTTTTTAACATGGCCCTATGTGAAAGAGCTGCTGTTATACAATGGAACAGCTGCTGATGTTACAGGGTTTGTTTGCACTGATCCCTTTTCAGAGGGTTGTGTGTACACCGGGATGTGTTAGCAATTACTGAGTAACAGCACAGTATGCTACACTTCTACACCAAATCAAGGATGTCTGGTGAGCACACTGTAAACCACATAACAGTTCATGCATAGCCATACAGCCCTGAGCTGCCCAAACATCCTTGCCAGACTTAAACATCTGCAGAAGTATCAGGTACAAACAAACCCTGCATAAGAAGCAATGTTCTGAAATATAACAGCTGTACTCACATGTAGAACAAAATCGTCTAGCCATTACACACAATCCATGGGAGTCATGAAGCTAATATATCTCTGTGTGTCTCCATATAGCTGTTGAAATATATCACAAACAACACATCCAGGCCGTCTTCCTTGAAAGTAAGGCAAACGGACAATGCCCAAAAGGAGTACTCAGTTATACACCACTGTTGCTATGGTATCGGCTAATGGAGTAGCTGCACAGCTGATGTGCATCTAATTAACTACTTTGGAACACCAACTGGTGGACAGGATACCACATGTTACCGATATGTAACTAGAAAAGGATGGGTTATCACACATTCAAACCATCTGTATATACCAGCGGAACATTACAAAGAACATTGAAACACAAACTGAAAAGACTTGAATCAACAGTTAACGACACCTCGGGTTACTAATAAGGTATTTAGAACAGTCATTATGTCTGTGTATTTAGTACCTTTCTGTAGTATTTAAAGTGCATGCAATCCATATAGTGGAAACAGTTATCTTGTAGTGATGTATTGTTGAGCAAAGTAATGCTTGTAGTATTTGTGTGTACTGCTGTAGGTCACCAGGCAAACACCGCATACACTACAAGGGATGCTATATAAGGGCTTTGAACAGAAATACTCCTCACCAGCCACTGTCAGTGGCAGGGCTGGTCCAACAAGTATGTGCTATAACAGGGGATAGTATATGTTGATATATTGTAACTGCAGCCATATGTATGGGTGTATTACTGAGAATAACATGTCGAAGGTTGGGCCACTGTGTAGTTATGATTTGCATTGTGGGATATTGTGCCAATAACTGTGTAATGTACAGTATTGTAGGCAGATATGTATTACAAGCTACATAGCATTACTGTTATGTTAGGCAAACATTAGTTATGTCTATTGGCATTTACAATACACAATAACAGGATACATATGTCTTTTAATCACCCGACAGTTTATCAGCATGATAGCAAAGTAAAATGGAAGAGCTAGTTAACTATCCATGCACATAAGACATGTAATATGTGCAAAGGTAGGTAATAGGCTGTCTTACCAAGGGTATTTATAAGACTAGCTAGAGTGTGTTGGCTTTTGCCACCCCCATAGGTTGGTTCCCTGTGCCTCTGAGCGGCAGAGCCATTAATTCCCTGTGCCTCTGCCCAGCAGAGCCACTGCAGTGATCCCTGGGGTACATGTCTGTCTCCCATCCACACGTCAAGGTTTCCCCTTGAAGAGTGCTAGTGAGGGGCCCTGCCTGATGTACATTGGAATCATGTCCCAAAGCATGGGAAGTGCCCGGGTCAGGAATCTTTCCGTCCAGCACATCCTAGTCATCGTAGGTGTATATCCCTAGAGCATGTGGCTCTCAGGGACCTTTGTTTAGGTGGAACATATCCAGCAACAATTCTCAGGGGCCTCTGTTTAGGTGGAGCATATCCAGCAATACAGGGTTGGACATGGGCCTTGTATGTCAAGCAGAGATCACCTGTGAGTATGCAGTATGCAACAGAGTACAGCTGGAGTTTCTTAGGTTGGGCTGCATAGGTCATCTGTTTGAGGTCAGTAATCCTCTTGGTGCGGTACTGTTGTGGTCTTCCAAGCTGTTGCAGTTGTCTTGTAAGGTATATCCCAAATGGGGTGTTGTATCCTTTAATGGGTCTAATAAGTCATGAGTAGAGAGTCACAATGGCCTCCTTTGATCTGGATGTGAACCCCTTAGAGATTAGGGGGGCCATGTAGAAGGATATTCTAACCACCTTGTCATTATGGGTATCGAAGGAGAGATTGCTATCTACTGGGGTTCCTGGATCCCTTATTACCTCCTCGGTATGTAGGGGGACTAGCACCTATGTGGTAGTCCGCGGGTAATTAGTTATATCCAAAGGGGATGACCATGCACTTTTAGGCATTCAGCTTGACGCCATGATATTGACACCAGGTATCCGTCTCATTGCGACCCTTCCAGAGCGTGTCTGTAACAGCTGGGGAAACAATTATGTCCCCTAGTTTGCAGTTGTCTGCAAACCTTTTCAGCCAAAGATCTCCTGTGCTTGTCTGTACATCAGAAAAGTATATACCGAACATGAGGGGTCCTAGGACTGAGCCCTAGGGGACGCCACTTGTAACTGATATACAGTCGGACCTAGGGTATGCAACTCTCACTGTGTGGGTTCTGTACTTGAGACACTTTGCAAACCATCACATGACATAGGGGTTAATGTTCAGGCAGATGAGTATGTTGATAATACCAGAAGGAGTAATGGTGTTGAAAGCTTATGAGAGATCTAGGTAGGCTGTGTGGACCTCCTTACCCTCATCTAATGCCTTGGTAACTGTCTCTAAGAAGTCCACCAGGTTTAGGAGGCATGGTCTGCCCTTAACAATGCCAAACTGGGAGGGGTCAAAGGTTTGGAGGTACACAATGTCTCTGTGACTGAGATCCATGATGTGCACCATAGCCTTGCAGACCAGGCTAGTCAGTCCTATAGGGAAATAGGTCCATGGTCCATTGTGGTGCCACCTTTGTGGAGTGGGATAACTGTTGCTGTGCGCCATTCAGGGGGCACTATGCCCAATGTGAGGCTATTATTGAACATGGTGCGTAGGTGGGGAGCCAGTACGTTCTGAAGTTCGTGTAAAACACAGCCTGGGATGTTGTCTGGTCCCATGGATGCTGTGATATTGGCTTTAGAGTGTGCAGCTTTGAGAGGGAGGGGGGAAGGTAGCACTGAACCTATCTGCCAGTATGTTGCCAATATCAGTTGGTTCTGTAATGTTCGTGCCTTTGTGCTGTAACTCAGAGCAGATCTGGTTGCTGACATTGAGATATGTGACATAGCTACAGAATGCTTAGTGGTTGTTGTTGGAATAAGTGGCAGTTTTGTTTTCAACAGTGTCTTCCTCCTGTAGTACAGTTTGTTTATGGCAGGGGACCACCAGATTGGTTTCCTTAATTAGGAGTATGGAGTCTTGGTTCTGTTTGGGATAGCACAAGACATGCACTCGTGTAAGTGCTTATAGAGTGCATTTGTATAGGATTCAGCAGTTGTAACAGTATTGTCCATCTGCAAGGGTGTCATGATATTCACCACGTCTGTCTTAAGAAGCATGTAGTTGGCTTTGTAGACATATTATACTGTGGTTCCCTTAATGGGGGATGGGGGCGGGATGTGGATATCAACGGTGTTCAGCTCATGGTCGGATCAGACCAACGAGGAGTTGACTTCACGTGTGGAACATGGGTCACTCATGTTGGTAATGCCTAGGTCTAGGATATTGTTGCCCCTGGTGGGTGTGTGGATATATTGATTCAGGGCGTTGGTGTTTATGAATTCCAGAAACCGTTGAGCTAATGTGTTGGTACATGAGTAGTTTTCCCAGTTAATGGTGGGGTAGATTCAGTGAGACTATGTGATGAGTGCGGTGTGGTGCGAATGTTTACCTTCTCCACATGACTGTCAGGGTCTGGCTTGGTTGAAGAAAGCTTTACCTCCAATTTGGCTAGATGAGTGCATCTCTCACAGGTTGGAGTGTTGGGTGGTAGGGGGAGAGGCTTGCCTGTGTACATGAGGCAATGTGTACATTGCCTCAAGATGTCCAGATTCATCAGATAGACAGGTGAGAACACTGGCAGTTGACTCTTGGACATGCCTGAATATAGAAGTACTTTCACCTAGATAAGTGAGGAAAGTGAGTACAAGAGATATTTTACTCTAAGCAAGTGAGAAAGTATGTACAAAACCTGTTTACCCTTACCTCTAGGTAATGAGGAAGACTGAGTGTTATAGTAATTATTAGCTTACGTAGTGCTTACAAGTTCTGAACAAGTGCTGAGCATGAATAAGCAATCCAGATAGGGTCTTGGATAACAAAAACACATGCCCCCCCCCCAACAGGTACACAAGCATATATCCATGTACACCACAGGGCCCCTGAACCCACAACTATGCAGGTACAAACTGCACTCAGGCTGCATGGGACCTGTCCACATCACAGGTTGTATCATACACATATGGCAAAACAAGATGCTCTCCATGTACACATCATGTAAAACATAGTTCCATGTCAGGTTGAGTACACACTGAATGGTGCACACCAACAGGTATCACAACCCACAAAGGGGGAGACACCACTGATAATGGGAAGTACTGCACTACTACCCTGCTGAGTCTGGTCTGGAAGGCCATGAACCTTGATCAAATAATTGATGTCAGCAGTACAGATGTAGATAACAGTAAGGTTGATGTCACACTGCATATCATAACCTTGCCAGGTCATAGGACATCATCACCAATACTGTGTACCACTTACACTCAGTATACTAGATGTACATTCCTATGTCACAGTAATGTTTTGCAACGGGACTGCTGGCAGAACCAACACTACAGAAGATGTCTGAATAATACATGCTCATCACACCAGTGGCAGCTACAGTATGTCAGGGTTAATGAATTTTATTCCCCCTCATTGTAGTCCATATCTCACAGACAAACAGAAGGCATCTGCCTATTGAAGTATGTGAATGACTATGACGTAGGAGCAATAGCTGACTCAGGAGTGTTGTGGACAACATACAGAAGGGGCTTTGTGGGTGAGGTGTGTGTGACATATGGCCACAATCTGACAGCTACATATGGCATTGTCACCCCTATGTTAATAACCCTGTACCCATGAACTACCACCTAGGCAGCGGTCAACAAAATGGACACGTGTGTGTAAGGGATGCAGCTGGGCAGTTGTCTTTCCTGTGATAGCTCCATCACCACACCTGCCGGATAGTCATATGTGGCAACTCTAATAATGACAGGGTGTCATCCATGAATTTAGAGGTCATTGTCCAGCCCTACATAACACTTAAGAGACCCATATCAGATCACATGTTTCCTTTAAGGGGTATTCGCCATGTGCAGATGGCCTACACCAGCCATCCCGTTCCCCATCTCTACTATCTAGCATGATGCATACCCTGAATAAATCCCATGTCCAACCCAGTGTTGTTGGACATGCTACACGTACTCATCCTGATCTCAAACACATACTTCATGGATATCCACCTTCCACATGCTGGACAGATCCTTGTCCCATACACTTTACATAGTCATGCCATACTATGCATTCCTGTCCGTCAAAGCTGCACATCGCTACCCTCTCAGACATGGTGTGATGACCGCATGGTAAATGCATCATTAACCCTGTGGATCAGTAATGTGGCACTGCTCCACCTGGCCCCACAGACCCGCCTGTCGGTTACTGCCAGGTAACCTTTCATCCTAGATTTATACATGGCCCATGGCATATAGCCCACTAGTTGACTTTGACTGTACATGCTATAGTTGATATCCATCCCTGCAAAAACCATCTGGCTAGCCAGTGTCCCATGTGTATCACATGTGCAACACAGGTGATACATGGCAGGATGTTGAATTGCTGTACAGTGCCATGTAGATGTATATGGCAGAACACATACATGTAAAACCTTATGTGAGCAAGTCTGCAGGGTCACAGGTCATGTCTGTTAAGGCAGTGTAAGTCCTTATATGTGACATATACACAGCATCAAGGTTGACTGCATTAATGTGGACACATCCAGCCATGTGCTGATAGGTAGGAACACCAATATAGGCAAACAGACATGCCCACATCAAGACAGCATCCACATGGAGTATGAGTAACGTAATCAGGTGACACACACACATATATGGTGATAATATCCACTCAACACTGTGTCACATGTGTGTGACACAAAAACGTCAGTGTCATGTAGGTTTGCGAATACAACTATTTAAACATAATAAATGCGATACACATGTATGTTCAGCTGTAGCTCTGTATGTCTCTGTGAGTTACTGTGACCTCTCCATCATTATGTCTTCCAGGTATGCCACGTGCAAGGCTACCCCCTTTTACCATCTTGGAGGATGAGGCCCTCATCCCATACCTACTTGACAGTCATGATATCCTGTTCAGCCATGTGCCACAGGATGCACAGCAGCGGGATGCCCTGTGGATGGAACTTCGCAGGAGGGTTAATGATGTTGGTGGCCACAACCGCACATACCAGCAGATGTGCAGACACTGTACAGACCTCATTAGATGGGTGAAACAGCATGTGAATGCAATCACCAGGGAACAAGGTGCAACAGGTGGTGGACCACCAACCCAGCCCCCACTCACACATACCGAGGAGCTACTGGCCAACCTGGGGACACCTGAAGAACCACATCCACAAGCCTTAGCCGATATTGTGCAGGGGGTTGTCTCTCAACCACTGAGCCTGGAGTTGCCTGGTAAGTCAGTACTGCACCTATAACAACTATATTCCATATAGTTGCATGTGTCACTGTACAATATGTAATGTAACATCATATGCAAGGCATGCATACACACATGCCGCATACTATAGTATGCTACTCTGTGTATGCACACATGTGCATACACCATAGTATAGTCTAATGTACTGGTGTATGTGTTATGCACATTGAACCCTGTAGCCATTATACAGGTGTGGATTATGCTCATACTGCTGTGTTATTCCTATTTAGGTACCTCTGGCATTACGCTGCGACAGCAGCCCGTTGCAGGTGAGACTGTTATTATTTATCAGGAATCATAATGCACAAATCTATCTGCCATGTGGCCATTTACAACACGTACACATAATGTATGGCCCTGTCACAATATACAGGTCGGACCTGCAATGTATCACAATGACTACCCATGTGTAACACTTGCCAACTATGTGAATCATCTCACTGACATGAATCCTCACAAACTGTCATTGCCAGATGTGTGGATAGCTGTGCATACAATGGTGGAGGTGCTGTTCACTTTAGGGACATGTACTACAGATCAGAACTACACACGTGATGAATACAAACAGTACTACACAGTGGGCTGGAGTATGGCCAACTCACAGGATTAATTGGTGTGGATCATAGCCCTGCTATGAATGTCACACAATGTGATGTGCTATATTGACATGTCCATGTCATCTAGTGGCCTGGCTGCAACACTACCTACCTAACCTGAAAACATATCCCACATACCACCCTTTATCTGCATAACCCTGCCATCAGTGGAGCATATATGCCATATGGGACAACACAGACATGTGAAATAGATGCCTGTCACAATAATTTGGCCAACACATGTACACACATGGCCATGGAGGATGGCCAAAGACATGGAGCAACACACACAGTAGACGTGATGTGCTTGTGTGTACAACCTGTCATACAATGGCTACACATGGTCCAACTATGGCCTTTGTATAATGGTCATATTGTAGATGTGGACTACTAGACATCCTACAGGCCTGTGCACATCTTGTGTAGGCGTAACATCAATCTACCACATAAGATGCATTGAATATCTTGAGGGTGTCACCACATGACTGCAGTCACATGTACAGTATCCACATCAGCCCACAGATACAGTACATTCCCCTTGCTGGTGTTGGACATCAATGTCATACTTGCTCCTCATGTGTGTGTGTTTGGTACACAGATGTCATGTGGGACATGGTGTACCGTGTTCACCATGTCTGGCCATAGTTGCTAGGCAGCAGCAATATGGTTGCAGATGTGCAGGGGTGTCATCCGTATACCCATCAGTGACCTGTGTCACAACTTCCACATCATGGTTTAGTGTGTATACACCTCAATGACGTGGGTCACATTCCACAGTATATATGTATTGTATCTGAACACAGTCATGGCTATGAACTCTGTCTGTAACTCACACTGTATAGCAATAGAGATGCCTCATGATTCCCAGCAATGGCCATGCACATCAGCTAAATGTGCAGTATATCTGTAGGGTGGACAGACAACACTGCATTGGGACACCATTGCCCTACAGTATATTTGACTAGGACACCATTGTGTTAAACATGTATGCATGTCATTGCACACATCAGCAGATCACATGCCATACTACATGTGATTGTCAAGGTCATATGCCACAAATCAGGCAGGTGTACTGTTAACCTGTGCTGGTCTACATAGTGTAACACAGGGATATATGCTAACTACTACTATGGTTGTGTATTTTGCATGTCATCTGCTATGACACATGCATGCTGTTGTGTGCAACCCAGGGATGTATGATGACTACCACTATAATTGTCTGCACTGCATGCCATTTGCCGTATCACATACATGTTGCATGCCTTCTGTCATATCACATGCATGTGTGTCTGTGTGTGTGTCTATTGTATAGATTGTAATGTACAGTTCTTGTCTGCCCTCACAGGTGATGTAGGTGCATTGCCCTCCTGCAGTACATCTGATGTTAGTGTCCCCACAGACCCTAGCAGTGATGATGAACATATGATTGAGTCACAGGTAGAGTTGTCAGGGGCTGAAACTGTGCCATTGGTTGCCATTCCATCTATATTCCCCTCATCCCTGCACACAGATCCCATGCCTGCACATACCTAATCACCAGTTGCCAAAGAGGAAAGACAGTTGGCACATGGTAGCTTGGAACAGGAAAGTGTGGGGGCTATGGAAGGTGTGCCTGCACACCATGGTGTTAGCCAAGCGACTGGTGGTGCCCACCACAGGCACGTGGCCAGTGCTGTTCGTAGGAGGACCTCTGGCCAACATGCTCCTGCAAGACAGACCACAGCAGCTGGCGTCACCAGACACATGTTTCAGGCTGTAATGGAGGCACAGGCATGTGCTGAACAGTAGAGAAGATCAGAGGCTACAGAGGGCTGCTGTCCATTATTTAAACAACATCCAGGCAATGGTAAATGCTCAATAGCAGATTGCTGAAGCTTTGGATAGATGGTTGGGTGACATGGTTGGAGTCCTTGACCATGGCATGACAATCCGCAAGCGTGAGCTGTCCGTGTTGGAACATCTGGTAGGAGTGAGGTGTCAGGCACATGGACATAGGCCTGCTACATCACCTGTGTTAGGTGTACGTGTACGAACTACCTCACATGTCTGCTCTCATAGTGGCGGTAGCAGCAGCAGTGCATCTGGTGCTGTGCTGTCCACACCATGACACAGCAGGCCATGTGCACGTTGCCTGAGATGGTCCCAACCGGGACACGGTTCCAGTGGACAAGTGACATCAGACAGTACCCAATCTGCACCTCTGCCTGGTAGTGCCCATGCAACCCCTGGCAGGCACAGGTCACATGTCCATGGCCGGACACCGTAAACTGTAAAACCTCACCTGTACAGTCTGCAGCTGTCAATAATACCCCTGTGTAGGTCAGACACATGGCAGAACTGTGTGCATACATACACGCACACACTGGAAACATATGTAGGGCACCGCAACACGCACATGCATAACATCCACACACGCCCAATTAGATCAAAGGCCCAAACCCACACACATGATGTCATCCAATGGTGCAGCCTAGGCCTCTGGCAAACATTATCACCCTGTGCATATGATGATGCCTGTGCCGCATCCCTGACATCCACACCATCGGTGCAGGGACATGCTCATATGGTCTGATGCACAGGGTGAACAGACTAGGAAGATAAGTGTAGTTTACAATTGTTGAGTAGTTGACAGGAAGCAGGTATACCATGTACTACAGGTGTACAATGCATTTTGTACTGTTAACATTATGTGTCTTGTGTAACAACAGTAACCTGTTGGTCATGATGTTATGCTGTCCTTCTTCAGGTCTAATTGCACGTGCCGGTGGATGTCAGTGTTTGCAGTTAGTGTCCCGTATGTCAATGTGTACTACTCACATGTATATATGAATATACCAGCATGAACCATGTAGCTGCCACATACCAGTGAGAATGTCCCACGTTACAAACACATCTACCAATCCAAGAGCAAGATAGCTGTGTATTAAGCTACTGTGGCCACAGACATGACATCCATAAAGGGTTACATCACAGGTGCAGTTACATGGAGTGGTGAGGTAAGAGAGTGGTCTAGCTGATTACAAGGGTAGAGGCCAGTGGGAAGTGTGATGCCTTATTGGGAATCAGTAATACACATTCCCATGACAGGATGCCAACACACAACCGCACCCACACACCCAGGTATTGACACATATGTATTCAGTGACACTGTAACACACCCACACACTCATGGATTCACCGACACAGTAACACACACTTGCACACAGTTGCTACTGGTGAGGTGAGGACCCCTGCCTATGTGCAAATCATCATTAGAGTACTGTACACCTACATGATGCACCACAGAGAATACACATGTACAGGTAGTCAGTACAGCCTAAGATCAGGGACATCAACACGGATAGTAGAATGCATCACCTAGATGGGGGAGGGGTCTTATCAGTTCAGTATGGTAGCATACATCCTCACCCAAGGGACCAGTCAGCCCTACATACACACACTGTGGCATTCAGTATGTAATACACCTATGTCATGCACATACAGATATCTCACATGTGTGAGATACACGCCCCTGCCTATGTCCTGCTTTCTACATTGCAGTCTGTACAGATGTGTACACTAGTGTACAGGAGAGTGAGTAACAATTGAGATGTATTCCCCACAATACGTGACATATATGGACACGCACGCAACCACACATGCCACTACTGTGAATCTCAGACCTGCCTAGCTCATGTTATGTATGACAGACGTACAGCAGTATTGCATGCATTACAAACTGTACTGACGCTTCCTGTGGCAACAGTGCTGATATATGCATACAGGACGTCTTAAATATTAACAGGTGTCAAGTGATTTACCTTCGCTGTCACCCTGACAGCTGTCTAAGTTGTGTGTTATGTCCTTCAATTAATGAAACCATTGCTTACCAGTTACACAGGTTATTGTAAGACCACTTGTGACACACCTGTGAGCTGTCCATAGAAAACATCCCTCTGCAAAGATGCCCCACCACTTAGTTATTTCCACACAGCTGTCCATACCTGAGGTACATCTTTCTGTACATTCAGCATATCACCATATACAATTGGCAGTGTTGAGGCTGCATTGCAACTGCATGATGTACTAGGATACATGTCACCTGCATACATCAACTGCACACGCATGTTATCTGAATGCACAACACTACATGTACAGGTGTGTAGGTCCTACAATCCTGACATTTGGGCATGTTTGTAGGCATTGCAATTGGTGGACATGTGTAATGACATACATGACACATGGACTGTTGTATGATATGATGAGTGTAATGGGTGACTGGTACAGAGGGAATGTTACCTCTATCAACACTGATATCACACCTTATGTACTGTTAGCATTCAGCAGCCATGGACCTACATTCCATGTGCATATGTGTAATGGCTGTAGCCACCTGTTTGCACAAAGGACAACAACAGCTATGCTATTTACATGTATGCTGTGTGTGTGTGTGTGTGTGTGTGTGTGTGTGTGTGTGTGTGTGTGTGTGTGTGTGTGTGTGTGTGTGTGTGTGGCAAGTACATACCCAGGACAGGTACATGTATGTTATATCCATACATGAGGGTGTGTACTGGTGTAGAGCAACAGTCATATGCTAATGGTGGAAAGTAGTGAGAGCCCCTGGTATGTGTACAGCTGACCTGGTTACAGACAGTGTTATCATTGCATTGCATAATACATGATGCAACTGTGTCAGTACATGTGTACTCTCTACGGTTGATGTAGAGCTTGGTACAGTGCACAGGTCAAGGGTCACATGGTGGTGTACTCTTCTATGTCATACAACATGTATGAATGTGTGTTGGTGGTCCGAGGGCATGGTGGTGTCTGAGGTTTACATCCTAGAATGCAGCATGTGACACTGTGTCCTGCACATGACTCATCTGTAATGCCTTTCATGGGGGGACCAGTTAGTACATGTGAGTGGCCTTTATGTATGTGGGGACCCCACCTGGAGTGGTCCGTACCTGTGTTATCACCCACATATCTGGTTCTGAGGTATATGGTGGTAGTGCTATTGTGCACTACAGAGCCATCAGCCAGGTGTTCCTCACTGCACAGATGTCAGTACTCCCCATTGTTGGATTTACAGTGACCAGCTGTGAATATGGATGCTACACATCTAGCACTGGTTAGCATAAGAAAACAATGCAGAGTTCCTGTAGGTGTATGGGAGTTAACCTGTGTTTAGGACATTTGCCTTGGAATGGCACTGTGTGGGTGGATGCAACTTGGGTAATATCCCCACTCCTTTGAATCATGGATGCATGTGATATGTGACAAAGGCCTGCCTACTGTCAGCCATGTCATCCCAGAATGACAGCAGATGTTGTGTAAAAGACCGGTGTCAAATATATGTAGAGCAGCATTCCTGCTAACAATGACAACTACTAACACCAGAGCCCATTGCAATGTGTTCTTTATGTCTACCTGTAATAGCATGGCCACTGTGGCCTTCCGTGTTTAACATCAGAGTGCATCCCAGTCTGCCCTGTTCTACTATGTATGAGCATGCCCAGTATATCCTCATGTAGATGGACACATAGTAGTGCATTCCGACCAGTCCTGTGCTACTAAGTGTGTGAGCATGCTCCCTGTGCTACTAAGTGTATGAGCATGCCCAGTATATCCTTGTGTAGATGGACACATAGTGCATTCCGAACAGTCCTGTGCTACTAAGTGTGTGAGCATGCCCAGTGATACCTTGTGTCAGTTATGTGCCTCTGTGTATGGGCACGGTCATTGTAACCCTGTATAGTGGTAGTAGTCATCCATTCCACAGATGGGCATACTCCAGGTCAGGATGGATTCCTACTTTAAACACACAGGTTCACAGGTAAGTACATCTTAAATGCCAGCATCCCTGTTGATGTCCGCATTCCCAGAAGGTCATAATGACAGCCTTGAATTTTGTAGTCTGTGTAGAGCGATTCATAAGTATGTAGTATTATAATAGTTATCTGTAAATTGGCAGGTGTTCCATTCCCACCACTGGTGTGTGTGTATGTGTGTGTGTATGTCTGTCCCCATTTGCCAGAGGACTGTAAATTGCTTTTAGACTGCCCACACTCCATACATTTCTTATACCCACCATTAGCAAGGCCGATGATGTCACCCATCTACAAATACACCTCTGGGAGTGCTGTGCCCCAGTAATCTCGGTAGTGTGTTCTGTAACTGCGTAATGCTGTAGTGTAAAAAAAGTAGTTAGGTCGGTGTTCTACTCCCACACTTACTGTGTGTGTGTCTCCGTTTGCCTGAAGACTGAGTAATGCTTTTAGGCTGCTCACACTCCATACATTTCTTATACCCACCATTAGCAAGGCCGATGATGTCACCCATCTACAAATGCACCTCTATGAGTACTGTATCCCAGTAATCTTGGTAGCGCATTGTGTAACTGCATAATGCTGTAGTGTAATAAAGTAGTTATGTTGGTGTTCTAGTCCCACACTTGCCATGTGTTCCTGAGGACTGAGTAATGCTTTTAGACTGCTCACACTCCATACATTTCTGATATCCACCATTAGCAAGACCGATGATGTCACCCATCTACAAATACACCTCTGGGAGTGCTGTGTCCCAGTGATCTTGATAGCGCGTTCTGTAATTGCATAATGCTGTAATGTAATAAAGTAGTTAGGACAGTGTTCTAGTCCCACACTTGCCATGTGTGTCCCCATTTGCATGAGAACTGAGTAATGCTTTTACACTGCTCACACTCCATACATTTCTTATACCCACAGTTAGCAAGGCCGATGATGTCAGCCATCTACAAATACACCTCTGGGAGTGCTCTGTCCCAGTAAACTCGGTAGCGCGTCTGTGACTGTGTAATAAAAACAAAGTGAAAAGCACTCAAATAACACCAATAAGTCCAGAAGGAGTGCAGTGAGCCAAAACAGGGAACCCAAGGATAAATATCCACTCGATTTATTAAGCAAAAACACCAACAAATATTAATAGATATTAACGCTTTTAAAACACAGCAGAAACATGCGTTTTCATCCTCAACATTCGGACTTTATCAAATACATAAGAATTAAAACATTAATCACTTATATATCCAAATTAAAATCAATTAACCAATAGAATGTTAACTCAGCATTTAAATGGGTTAACCAAAACATTCTCTCTGGGCTCATAAATATTCATGATTAAATATAAATATATTACATTGCTTATAAGATGTTTATCGACTCAATAATATTGTTTAAAACATGAATTCATGTATTTCCATATAATTATAAAAAATAAATACTTAAAAACATTTAATAACAATGATATAAATATATAAATACAAATAAATAAAAATTACATATAAAATCCAATAGTAACTGGCTCCTTCTGCTGACAGGATTCATAATTACTATTAAATTCTGCTAGCTCTTAATTTTAATAAAGACAAAATTGTTAAAAAATCATTAAGACCAACCCCCGGATTCATGAAGCTCGGCGCAAGGCCTGCGCCGGCCGTGCGGCGTATAAATGGTGTAGTAGCGCCATATGCATATTAATGAAGGTGCGCTGCCACCACATCCACGTGCATGGGACACATGCGCGAGTGCATGGGGCATTACTAAGCTGTGCCCAGAGGCGTGTCAATGTCGGCTGGCGATGAGCAACCTAAACTGCTGAATATTATAGCCTGCCTGCAATAGTAATCGCACCTATCAGTGTCCGTGGATAATGAAACGTATGCAAAGCATGCAAGACAGTTCCCGGCCACACAAAATGGAGAACCAAACAGAAATGCACGCAACACAATATGAGTTTCCGTCCATGGAACAAATGATATTTAAAATCGTGTGCCCGTAATGTACTGTACTGTCAGTAGTTATACCCAGTGGAAGTGAAGCGCATCATGTCAGCGCACCGCCAATACACACATCTAGCCCCATGGGCATGGCCAGCAGCAGTCCCACAGTGGCAGTGATAGTACACAGCTGGGCAGTTGTGGCTATATAACAACCGTAAAGAAACCTGACAGTCCAAATTGTATACCAAACACACACAAACATATGTATATTAAAATGTGCTATACACATGAACAGGAACGTAACCGTCACATACACATAGGATGCTATATGCGGAACCAGGATATCCAAAAGCAGAACCCATGCATGCAAATGCAATACGCAACAACCCCTGTATAGCACATAACCCGCACCCATGTCCGAATGTCCACCAAATCCAGCTACCAGCCTTGCGCAGCCGTACACCTACACATAGCAAGTATTCCCCATATGTAGTAGGATGTATCATCCAGTCAAGTATCGGCAGTGTCAGGATTGCAAATATGTAGCCCACGTTTGTAAACATCCCATCACAGTTACGTAAATCCAAATGCCCGCGTGTTCATGTTTCGGCAAAATGTGTGTACATCCCACGTGGGATAAGTAACCTGTTGAAACCTCAGAGTTGTTTACACTCCACGGTGTCCAGTACTGTACACATCTGGACAAAACATGTATGTATAGTCACGGTACTGCTCAGTTTCTACACAGACATGCAAAACATACTACACAGGATGGAACAGCTGTCCACCATGCAGGTCACCCCACTAGGGTTGCCACCTGTTCAGATGGCCAAGGTGGGACATCCATTGTAGAAATGTGAGAATTTGCAGGATAAAACATACCCCCGGCCAGTGCAAAGGACAGAATTACACTTGTATGCCAAGATAAAAGCTTATTCCATAGCATTTGAATAGCTTATGCTATCCCAAATAGTAGTTATGTGTACCAGATACAAAATACCTGTATCGTGCAACTAGTAAAGAAAATAAGAAATATATTTTTGCCTTAAAATCACAGGACATTTGCCATGTCTTAGGTTTCGTCGCAGGACACAACTGTCCAAAGTGGGACCTCCCCTCGCAAAGAGGAACAAGTGGTAACCCTACTCCCCACTGAATTATCGACAGTATATATTCAACTCAATCACATACTGACACCACCTCTCAACCTACTACAGCAACAAAATCTGGACAAAGCCTAAAAGGATGGGTGGACAAATAGGGACAGATGTAATTACTGCTCTCACAAACTTCGAAAGTTCACAGAATAATAGTATGTACATAAGCATGAAATGTTGTGAAGGATGTGGGGTAGTCCCCAGTATTACAGAGGTCCGTACATTTATACTGTAACAAACCGTCACATATGTTGACTGTACTACTGCATACCTGTAGTTAATTCATAGTTAAGTCATGTGCAAAATAATAATCCTCGTAAGAATGAATACAGGAAATAGTCAAATGTGAATGGGAACACCACTCACCGTGGATTATGTATTGTAACCACCCCCACCCATATTATGCATTGCCAGCATTATAAGCTGCTGACAGGTGCCCAAGCACCTGTGTCTGTAAACACAGATAAAATGTTTAAAATGGGCAAACCCTGTCCATGTGCTTTATCTGACATTTGAACACGGTCAGGGCAGTTCCGTTCACCAGACGGACAAGCCTAAACCCAGATCACCACATGAACACCCTGACAATTAAAGACCTGTATGTGTCAGGATTCTGAATATCCCTGCAGTGATTAAATATGCAGCTTGGGTCCAGAGCAGTAGGGAATAGGGAATGTGTAACATGTAGTACCGCATTTTTCCCAGCAGGAGAATGGATGCCTGTGTCATAAGTGAAGCAGTAAGGCATATGTTAATGTAGCTATGTACTGTGGGTATGCATATAAATGAGTCAGAACACCAAACGTATAGTGGTTACAGAATCCGGCCAATGTGAATGCAGTCCCGGTTCAACTATGACTACAGCACATATAATGTGAAAGTGTAATGAATGCGTCTGTGCTGTACAGACAGTTAAATATGTAAAGGTGAACGTGTGTTTCGCATACGTCCGTTAACCGGATTACAGATAATATACTGGTACTGTCACAAGTAATAAAGCCCATGAAAGCACAAAGACTTAGTAAACATATGTAACCCACAATAAGGATATGCATGCGCGCCTGCTCGTAACCCACAATAAGGAAATGCAAGTGCGCCTGTGCGTGTGTGATCCACTCACAGCATAGTAAATGAATGCTGTTTCCCCCACGTTAGTTATACATGGCTCAAACCTGTTAACCCCGTAAAGTATGAAACCGGACAAAGGCATGCAAACTACCGGTACAAATAGGGACAAACCCCAGATATGTGCCAGAACAAACATAGAAAGTGGATAGAATAACGGGTGTGTCAGTAGCATGGATTCTCTGAAGGGTATGCAGTCGTAACCTGAACTGCTTGCCAGTATTCCCCACCATAAGTCTCAAATGAAATGCCACTACATTGCCAGATAGACACAGGTTTATGTAAAACACACCGAAGATAAAGAGGCAACCAGCTGTACACTCTGCGACAATCTGTACAGTGGAAAGGTATGGTATGGATATAGATATATGTGTATACACATAATCCACAGACGTAAACCAAAGCAAGTTATGAAATGAGGATTGTACATGTATATATGTATACACAACAGACTTATGTCCCGTAGATATGACATATGTACATAAATAGGCCACATTATAGCTAATATGGGTAGACAAACAGATATGCACGAAAGGTGAATAAACCGCTGCATTCCAAACCATTGGCCAGAAAGTGACAGTCCAGCAAGTTCTACACTTTAAACATGCAGATAGGTGTCCATTGCAGGACCCCAAAAATTGATCCATACGTAGTGTCAACCGACATTGACGCAAAATAAGTGACCTCAGCAAATACGATATAGCTGTACATGCAACAGTAGCAGGTGCAAGGGTGATGACACATGTGTCGATAGAATGTATGACATACGAACTGATATCCGGAGAGTGGGGAGTGCATATAAGTGTCTCCACACTTCAGTACCGCACACATTAAACATGTGTAATGGGTACTGTAGAGGGTTGTCAGGTATGGGAATCATGGGTATGCAGAAATGGGCCTAGGTGTTGTTTGGCAGAAATATCGTAGGCCCATCCCGTGGGAGTGATGTGGGTATAGCACACGCCTATATTCTCAATAATGGGGCAAACCATCCACTGGATATTGTGTAAACCATTTTGGCAATATGTAGGGCCCTATATCAGTGTCATGTAGGCGATTATCATGGATGGACATGCGTACGACCAAGATGGTACCCATAACTGGCAAACTGTCAGAATAACACAGCTGCACTAAGGCATAGTACATGAAATACAAATAGGGACTATATTAGATATACCCCAGACAAAGTCAGAATGTTGTGAGAATACTGGCGTAGCCAGGAATATGTATGTTATGAGTGTTACTAATCATGTAATGGAAATGTCAGTCACTATTATCTAACCGCACAGTTCGTAATGCCTTGCCAGCAATTTACCAGAAAGGCACATTACTATGACAAATGTAACAAGGGCAAAGGTCAAACGTCAGGGCGTTTACCCATAATGTGTACAGGTTAGGGGTATGAAGGTAACCTGTCCAAAATACATGTACAGAACTAGTGATACTAGGTGGACAGGTGAGAAGAAAGACATCAGGACAAATGAGAAAACATGTACAAGTCATACGCATGTACTCCGACAAATGTGAATGACAACGTATGCCTTGTGAATGTCAATGTGAAAGGCTAATAGACACAAAAGTAATATGTCCCTTAGGGTGTCATGCAGTGTCACCGTAACAATGTCCAGTCCCCCATACTCGTACGTGAGCTCTGCCACTGACGGAAAGCACAAATACCGGCGCACACATATGGTACATGATAGACCAATTAGTGTGGATAAGCAGCTGTTGGCCTGAGTGAGGAATACAACTGTCTGGGTGGGTGTGTCCTGCAATATAAATGTGATGGCATGTGGCATGTGATGCCGCCATACAGTGTGTGTATTGGCGTCAGAAAGTTGATATCTTGTATCAGACACATACTCCGCAACTGTACAGATTTACGCAGAATGTGCAGAGTTCTGCCTCATATGTTTGGTGTGTTCCACGTAACATCAGTAACATTCTGGCACATTCCTGATAACTGAAGTCATGAAATAATGACAAACATGTGATTAAGACACCAAATCCGACAGAAAAGCCATACTAATGCAAAACCTATTATTGTGTCAACTATCTAC
This sequence comes from Protopterus annectens, assembly GCF_019279795.1. Classification (NCBI taxonomy): domain Eukaryota; kingdom Metazoa; phylum Chordata; order Ceratodontiformes; family Protopteridae; genus Protopterus; species Protopterus annectens. Next base: position 859,084,092 of record NC_056730.1, read on the forward strand.
GTTTGTAAGAGCAACATGTCAATACTGCCCCTATGTGTCCCACTATCAGATAAGGCCTTGTCCAGAAATTTGTTCTAGGAGGTGGAGTGGTATGATCAGAAACAGATACATGTGTGAGGAAACAGCAATATCGACTGCAAGATAACGCAGAAGGTATGAAATGCGCTGCAGTAGGACGTTCAGTACTGTCCGCAGGTATGTGCTGACATGTCAAATGACACAGCAGTCTACATGAAATACCTATAGGGCTGTCACGTTTACAAATGATGATAGTGGGACATACCCACAGCCATGCACGCAGCACAAATAGACATACACACAGCAAAACTAGGCCATGATACATGAAGCCTCCGGCGTGTACGAGTACAGTGAGAGTACAGCAAGGATAGATGTCTGCCAAGATATACAGCAAACACCTGTAAGGGCGTGTAACACCGCTCGTAACACGGACGTTGCATGGACAATGTTGGGATTTGTAACATACCCCATTGGTATGTGAAAGCTATGCAAATATGCGATACATGAAACAGTCAGCTGTCCATGCAAGAGCAGAGTTATGGGCAGAAAATAGATTATATATACATATATATCTATATAGAGAGAGAGAGAGATACAGACATACACACACACACACACATGTGGCAGGGCTGGTAATTGAACCTACACATTACTACCCTATCACACTACAGCATGACGCATTTACAGAACACGCTACCGAGATTACTAAACACAGCAGACACACAGGCATTCTACTAGGTGCGTGTCAACATCCGCAAAGACAAAGACGTCAGCAGGATATATCTGTGTTGCAAAGCATCTAAAAGCATAACCTGAGTCCCCAGGTGGACGGGAGCATGCACACACACACACATCTGGCAGGCCTGGGAATTGAACTTACACCTAACTACCCTATCACACTACAGCATGATGCATTTACAGAACACGCTACCGAGATTACTCAACACAGCACACCCAGAGGCATATTTCTAGGTGGGTGATATCATCCGCAAAGGCAAAGGGAATAGGGAATGTATGTGTTGTGAGGCAACTAAAAGTATTACTGTGTCCCCAGGCAGCTGGAAACACATACACACACACACACTTGGAAGGGCCGGGAGTTGAACATACACCTAACTACTTTAACACACTACAGCATTACGCATTTACAGAACGCGCTACCGAGATTACTGAACACAGCACTCCCAGAGGCATACTTCTAGGTGGGTGACATCATCCGCAAAGGCAAAGACGCCGATAGGGAATGTATGTGTTGTGAGGCATCTAAAAGCATTACTGTGTCCCCAGGCAGCTGGAAACACACACACACACTTGGAAGGGCCGGGAGTTGAACATACACCTAACTACTTTAACACACTACAGCATTACGCATTTACAGAACGCGCTACTGAGATTACTCAACACAGCACTCCCAGAGGCATACTTCTAGGTGGGTGACATCATCTGCAAAGGCAAAAATGCCGATAGGGAATGTTTAGAGAGTGAGCAGTCTGAAAGCATATTACTGTCCCAAGGTAGACGTACACAAACACGGCAGTTCTGTCATCAGGCCAACTAAATATCTATGGAGCACTACAACACTAAATAGATACGGGATGCGCCACAGACAATACACCCTTTGAGAGAGCAACCAGTGTGTTCAATGTAGGCATCCATCGTGACATTGAAAATGGACATCGGTTGCCTGGATGACCACCATGGCTATACAGGATGTCAATGGCCATGCCCACACACTTAGTATCACACGTCTGTTTGGAATGCACTGTGTGTCCATCTACACAACGGCGTACTGGGCATGCTCACACACTTAGCAGTTGCAAAGGGCCATCTTGCATGCACACGGAGTCTAATCACGGAAGGGCGCAGTGTGGAATGTACTGTGTGTCCATCTACACAACGGCGTACTGGGCATGCTCACACACTTAGCAGTTGCAAAGGGCCAACTTGCATGCACACGGAGTCTAATCATGGAAGGGCGCAGTGTGGAATGTACTGTGTGTCCATCTACACAACAGCATACTGGGCATGCTCACACACTTAGCAGTTGCAAAGGGCCATCTTGCATGCACACGGAGTCTAATCACGGAAGGCAGTGTGGAATGTACTGTGTGTCCATCTACACAACGGCATACTGGGCATGCTCACACTTAGCAGTTGCAAAGGGCCAACTTGCATGCACACGGAGTCTAATCATGGAAGGGCGCAGTGTGGAATGTACTGTGTGTCCATCTACACAACAGCATACTGGGCATGCTCACACACTTAGCAGTTGCAAAGGGCCATCTTGCATGCACACGGAGTCTAATCATGGAAGGGTGCAGTGTGGAATGTACTGTGTGTGCATCTACACAATGGCGTGCTGGGCATGCTCACACACTTAGCAGTTGCAAAGGGCCAACTTGCATGCACACGGAGTCAAATCATGGAAGGGCACAGTATGGAATGTACTGTGTGTCCATCTACACAACAGCATACCGGGCATGCTCACACACTTAGCTGTTGCAAAGGGCCGTCTTGCATGCAGATGGAGTGTACACACAGAAGGGCACAGTACAGAAGGGCACAGTAAGGTATAACTGTCCTCACGCACAGGGCAGTCACACATGCAGTGACCTGTACACACACAGCTGCCATCACAGCTGTCACAGGTGCAGGTCACACACGTACACACTGCAGTGTACACTGTAGCTGTCAAGTCAGCACCATGTCGTCGGTGCAGCACTACACAGCCTTACGGTCCCACAACACCATGTGACACATGACCACTGGGCTGTACAGTGGTGTACACCAGCTGTGCAGAGTACACATGTACCAACAGGGATCCAACAGGTGTTATGAATTGCAATGATACCAGTATACATGAACAGGTCGGCTCAACACATACCACGGCCCTTACACAGCTGTGACACCTGACTGTTGCTGTACACCAATGAACACATGTCTGGATATGTCATACATGTGATTGTGTGGATGTGTGCATGGACTGCACACACAACACATACATACATAGCCTTTGATGTACCACATGCATAACACTGGCCTAATCAATGCTACACACACAAATGGAAGGTGGGCCCATGTCTGTTGAATGCTCACACTACAGGGGGGTAGCAGTGCTGACCGGGACACATACCCTTGTATTGGTCGCCTGAGACACCCGTGATATCATACCGCAGTCCATGTGTTATGTATGTCAACACACATGTCCAACAATAGCAATGCATACAAACATGGCAACAGGAGACACATGTGACATCTGTACTGTGCATGCAGCAACCATGCATGTGCAGTGGCCAATGCCCGTAACATAGTTGCACCTACCTACGACATGCAGACGCAATGCAGACCCATCATTGACACCTGTATACGGTGACATACAAACAGCACGTATGGAGGGATGTGTGTACATAATGTGGTGAACCACCTGTCTAGATGTATGTGTGCAGGGGGTGGCTCACAGTTGTGTCACACACCATCCTATCATGCCATGTGCAAACAGTATGCTATGTCACTGTTACGTGATGGTGCTGACATAATGCATACACAGCAGTCAGGTGTTAACAACTATATGTCACATGGCACCTGTAATACCTAAAACCTTCCGTGTGCATATAGCAGCACATCTGCCAGATATAGCGTTGGTACACATAATGCAATCAATACCGCTGCATATCTATCAAACGTGTCATCATATGGCAGGTGTATCATTCCCAGCACTGCCATGTGTGTCTGAATGTGTGACCAGGGATGCCACATATCGTGGGGAATATGTCCCAGTTGCTACACATCCCTGTACACCATTGTAGAGATCTGTACATACGTCAGTGTGGGAAGCATGACGTCGGCCGGTGTGGTGCATCACACACGTCGGCTGTCCATATACACATGTGTGGTCACCACAGTGTGTGCATGTCTGTATGTATGTCTGGTGCTTGGTGTGAGGGTGTATGCTAATATATGGTGGGAAATGATCACTAACCCCACGTGGTGACTAACCCATAATGGTGATGCATTGCACAACCCTGTTGATGCCATAGGTCCCAGCCATACTGGCTACCTGTGCATGTCCCTTCTCTGTGACACGTCATGTGGGTGCATAGTACTGTGAGGGTGATGACCACACACGCAAGGGTCCCCACCTGCACACTATGGGGTGTGCGTTATAGTGGTGTACACCCCGTAAATGTGGCCATGTTCCCGTACTGTTACAGGGTCCTACTGCTGCACAGTGTGGCCTCCAGCTACCAAGTGACACCTCACATCATCATTGGCCAGGCCGCTGTGTACAACCCCTGCACCATGTCACCATACCTGTAATGTGTCCTGCTATGTATGTCACGTCTCTGTCCAGTGTAGCCTGTGGCACCGACCACATGCATCAGGTGCAGTATATGTGCGGACATCTGTGTCATGTTGATGTGTCCAACAGTCAGGTTGAGGGTACATGTAGCATGCTGATATTGCCAGACGTGCCTGTGAGTAATCCACAGTTACATGTGGGAGACTGCAAACACTGCTACCTGTAGGCACATGCAAGTACACCATAGGAGGGAACCAGGGTATCACAACCAACATGGTGCTACAGATGTAACCGAGACACATACCGTGAACACATCACAATGCATGCTGCACCTGCACTACATGGTATGACTGATGCATGTTGACAGTGCACAACCTATGTCACATACACATCTCTCAGTATTCACACACAACCACTGCAACATACACATCCCTCACTATGCATACACAGGTAATATTACATACACCTCTCACTATGTTGTTCACCCTGTGCATCAGAATATTTGTGCATAACCCTGCACCGATGGTGTGGATGACAGGGATGCGGCACAGATACCATCATATGCACAGGCTGCTATGTTTGCCAGGGGCATAGGCTGCACCAATGGATAACATCATGTGTGTGTTTAAGGGCCGGTGAGTTGACTGGACATGTCTGTGCAGAATGCATGTGGATGTTGTGGAGCCCTACAGTTGTGTTTGCTGTGTGTGTGTATGTGTTTACACAGTTCTGCCATTTGTGATGCCTACACGGGGTATAATTGACAGCCCCAGATTGTACAGAGCAGGTTGTACAGCTCACTGTGTCCGTCCACGGCCATGTGACCTGTGCCTGTCTGGGGTTGCATGGGCACTACCAGATGGAGGTACAGAGTGGCTACTGTCCGACGACACATGTCCGCTGGAACCGTGTCCCCACTGAGACCATCCAGGGCCATGTCCACGTGGCCTGCTGTGTCCTGGTGTTGACAGCGCAGCACCAGCTGCACTGCTACTGCTACCGGCACTATGGGAGCGGGCATGTGAGGTGGCACGCTCACGTCGACCTACACTAGGTGGTGTTGCTGGCCTACGTCCACGTGGCCTACACCTCACTCCTACCAGGTGTTCCAGCACAGACAGCTCCTGATCGCTGATTGCCATGCCTCGGTCAAGGATTCCGACCATTTCACCTAATCGCCTATCCAGAACATTAGCAATCTGCTGTTGAGCATTTGCCAATGCCTGGATGTTGTCATTTAGGGTATGGATAGCAGCCCTCTGCAGCCTCTGCCCTTCTCTGTTCTACCGTTCAGCACGTGCCTGTGCCGCCATTACAGTCAGGAACATGCGTCTGGTGATACCAGCTGCTGCGCTCTGTCCTGCAGGTGCATGTCTGCCAGAGGTCCTCCTACGAGCAGCACCGGCCACATGCCTGTGTGGCACATCTGCAGTCATTACACTGACACCATGGTGTGTAGACACACCTTCTGTAGCCACCACACGTTCCTGTTCCACGCTAACAGATGCTGACTGTCCTTCCTCTATGGCCACTGGTGATGCGGTATGTGTTGGCAGCAGAACTGTGTGCGGGAAGAGGGGGACATAGCTGGGATGGTAACCATTGGCACAGATTCAGCCCCTGACAACCCTGCCTGTACCTCATGCATATGTTCATCACCGCAAGTATCTGTGGGGACACTAACATCAGATGGACCGCAGGAGGGTAACGCACCTACATCACCTGTGAATGCAAAGAAATACTGTAAAGTACAATAGACACAGACACACACACACACACACACACACACACACACACACACACAGACACACACACACACACACACACACACACACACACACACACACACACACACACACACACACACAGACACACACACACACAGACACACACAGACACACCATGCATGTGATTTGTCAGATGGCATGCAGCATGCCTGCGATACAGCAGAGGGCATGCAGCTCAGACATTAATAGTGTTAGTAAGCATACCTCCCTGGGATGCACACTACAGCAAGCAGGTGTCATATCAGTAGCCATGCAGTTCACACAATCATGGTAGTATGCATGCATCCCCGTGATACACCATGTGGCCCAGAACAGGATAACAGTACACATGGCTGACATGACCTTGACATGTAATCTGCTGACATGTGCATTAACATGCATACATGTTTGACACAATGGTGTCCTGACACATGTACAGCATCATAATGGGCTTCACATTGCAGTGTTGTGTGTATGCCCTACACATAGAATGCATGTTTAGCAAATGTGCATGAGCATGGGAGGGTAGTGTGAGCCATCTACATTGCTATACAGTGTGAAGTACAGACACTGTGCCATTGCATGGCAACATGAGGCATCTATGTTGCTGTAGAATGCATACTATGTACACATTGCATAGCCATAACTGCAACACAGTCGTCATGTTCAACAGATTGTATATGGTAGACTTCAGTGACACCTCCAGTAGCTGTGCACAGGCTTTTAGGTTGTCCAGTGTACCACATCAACTGTATAATCGGTCAACTAAGGCTATAATTGGACCATGTGTGGACAATGTGCAACAGGGTGTATACACATCCCAAGTACTGTGTGGCTACATGTCTCTGGCCATCCCCATGGCCATGTGTGCACATGTGTTGGCCAATTGTGTGTGATGGGCATCTTTTCCACATGTCTGTGTTGTCCCATATGACATACACCCATAGATGTCAGATATGTCACAATCCACAGGGCTATGCAGACAATGGGTTGTATGTTTGGTATGTGGGGTATAGGTCATGTGATAGTGTGACAATATTGCAGACAGAACACTACATGTCTGGGACATGTCAGGTGGCACATCACAATGTGTGCACCCAATGCAGGGGCATATGACACAATGGTGACACCTGTGGGCTGCCCATATCACAGCTCACTGTGTGGTACTGTGTGCATTACACACATGTTGTTCCAATGCATACTACATATGCCTCCATTGTAGAACACCTCCACCATTTTATGCACAGCTGACCACACATGTCGCAATGACAAGTACTGTGGTTTCAAGTCGGTGTATCATTACGTTTGTATATATTGCACATGGGTGGCATGTGTGAATGAAGGGTGGTGCGACCTGCATATCGTGACTGGAACAAACATCAGGTGTGCAAGTGTTAACTGGCCACATGGCAAATAGATCTACACTGTAACATTCCTGATACTGATGACAGTCTCACCTGCAACGGACGCATGTCTGTGCGGCACGCCAGCGGTACCTGTATAGGGGTGACACACCAGTATGAACATTATCCATGACTGTATGATAGCCATAGGTTGCACTGTGCATGTGAACACATTCACCTGTGTAATAGCATATAGTATGCACATGTGTGCATACACAACATAGCATACTGTAGTATACAGCATGTGTGTCCATATACCTGGCATATGTTGTTACTTTACATAATGTACAGTGACACATGCAACTACATGGGATATAATAGCCATATGTGCAGTACTGACTTACCAGGCAACTCCAGGCTCATTGATTGGGAGACACCCACCTCCACGATGGCAGCTAGTGTTTCTGGATGCTGTTGCCTGGGTGTCCCCAGACTGGCCAGTAGCTCCTTGGTGGGTGAGTGGGGGCTGGGTTGGTGGCCCACCACCTGTTCCACCTTGTTTCCTGGCAATTGCAGTGGCACACTGTTTTGCATGTCATATCAGGTCCATGCAGTGTCTGCGCACCTGCTGGTAGGTGCGGTTATGGCCACCCACATCATTCACCCTCCTGCGTAGATCCTGCCACAGGTCATCCTGCTGCTGGGCATGCTGTGGCACATGGCTGAACAACAAGTCATAGTTGTCATGGAGCTGTGGGATGAGGACATCATCCTCCTGGCGGGTGTATGCTGGGAGGCGTGTACGGGGCATTATCTGTAAGACATAATGATGGTGACAGGTCGCAGTTTCAGAGATGTACAGAGATACTGCTGCACATACATTTCTATGACATCTACTACATCTGCACAGTTATCTTTGCAAAGCATCATGACACTGACACGACTGACGTGTTTGTGTCACACATGTCACACCCATTATGCATTGGATATCCTCACCGTATATGTGTGTCACCTCATTACAGTGTTCATACTCCATGTAAATGCTGTCTTGCTGTGGGCGTGTCTATTTGCCTGCACTTGTGTTCTTACCTATCTGCACATGCCTCAATGTGTCCACGGTACTACTGTTGACCTGGATGCTGTGTATATGTCACATATCAACACGGACATAGCCGTAATGGACTTGAGCAGTGACAATGCACACATATGCATGGACACCTGTACATGCATGTGTTTTGCCATATACATCTACACAGCACTGTACAACTGTTCAACATCCTGCCACGGATCGCCTGTATTGCACATGTGATAGACATGGGACAATGGCTAGTCAGATGACATTCGCAGGGATGGTCATCAACCATAGCATGTGTGGGCACAGTTTCCAAGCTGTAACAGACAGCCATTGTGCCACCGCAAGATGCATCAGTGCCACATTACTGATCCAGTCAGTTGATAGTACATCTACCATGCGGCCATCACACCATGTATGACTGGGATGACATGTGCAGCTTTGATGGACAGGGTTGCATGGTATGGCGGGAGTATGTCACATATATTGCACAGGGATCTGTCCAGCCTGTGGCGATCCTAGTATTAGGACGGTGGCTGTCCATGACATATATCATATAGATCAGGATATGGACATGTAGCATGTCCATCATCATGGTGTAGCAAATGTCCTTCTGCAGGGTAGACAGCATGCTGCATAGTGGAGGGGTGGATTGTGAAGGCTGGTATCGCACATCCATGCATAGCCATTACCCCTTACAGGTGGTATGTGATCCAATATTGGTCACCACAGTGCTGTATATGCCTGTCCAGTGATCTCCGTGCTCATGGATGGCACCCTGACATGACATGGGTACCTCATATGACTACCTAAGGGGCCTGGAGACGTCACCATGTTGGGGGTGCACTGCACAGCACCATCCCTTACACAGTGTCCATAATGTTGACCACAGCCTAGGTAGAAGTTTATGGGTAACAGGGATGTTCCCCTAGCGGTGACACTGCTGGTATCATCCATCAGACTGTGCACATATGTCACACACCTCACCTACACAGCCCATTCTGTATGTTGTTCACAACACTGACACAGCTATACTGATAGGTCATGGCCATTCACAGCCTTACATACACAGATGCCTAACATTTGTCTGTGTGGTATGGGCTACAATGAGGGTGGGGTATAACACATTAACCCTGTTCTACTGTAGCTGGCACTGATGTGCTGTGCACATGTCACTCTTGCACCTTTTGTAGTTGTGAGTCTGTCAACAGGCCACTGGTGGAACACTCCTGTGACATGCAAAGGTATTTGTAATCAAATATCCATGCTGTCTTGTACATCTGTACTGCTAACATCTACAGTGCTAATGGTTCATGGACATGCACACCATACGCAGCAGGGTTATAGTGCGGTGCCACCCTAAATGACTGTCATCACCACTTGTGGGTTGATATTATCCAACACCCTATCTGTATTGTATGGTCATGCTAGGCACTTGTTCAGAACTTGTGAGCATGTCATGAGCTACTGATTACTATAGCGCCCATTCCACACCATTTCCCACAGGTACACTGGCTGTCCTACACTTCCCAGCTTGCTTAAGGTATGACAGCTGTTGTACACACATAACGCACATATCCTGTGGGACATGGTTGTATATACAGGCATGTCCAACTGTCACGTACCAGTGCTACTGCCTGTCTATATGAGGAATATGTCATACATGTGGCAATAGAGCAATTGTCTCATGTACACATTCAATGCTCAACTCCCAACATACGGCACTACAGCCTGTGGGGGATGCACTTCTGCAGCCGTGCTGGGCCCATAGCTCTCAGGTGTACCACATTACGAGGAACGTACCTCATTTGGGTTTCTAAAAGGTGCATGTTCCTCAAGGTTCCACATTGGAAGGGTCTGTCACACATTCATTGTTGTAAATAGTTTACCTGCTAGCCATGGCTAAATAGATGGGAATCATATTAATTCATTGGAATATCTTTTTTATACGTAAGACCAGCCTATTTTAGCCATCATATGCCCTTCCTAGTTGACGCTGTTAGTAAGCCAGTTGTAAGTGTTCCACATTTTTCTCATTTGTCACACAGTATGAGGGCTAATGTTCCTCAGTTTGGGGACAGGAGGCTGACAGCTATGGCTGGGGGTAATGCTGTCGCCAACCCTGACTGCACCTGACAGTCATTTGGGGATGTGTAACATTCGCAACACACCCCACCCATCACATAGTCTCACATGATCTACACCACTGGCCACACCTATGAGGACAACTTGTGCAGTACGTCTCCATACTCACTGTAGGCACCAGAGGTAGCCTCCATCATGGAAGACAACATCACCAGCTTATAGCCCACAGACTCATGTGTGCCCATCACATACAGCCAATAGTGAGTTATAACATTCACAACACACCAGTCATAGCTGACTCTGTAGGGAGTCACACTGCAGTTCCACACAGCAGGCTACACAAGGCGTTAGTCGTTACATCTTGCTGTCGGGTAACTGCTTCTGCAACATAACCTATGCACCCATGCCACACCTCACCAGGTACGATATGTCTGTCATTCACCATGTTAGTGTGACTGCCCTTTGATGCCACTTCACAGACTACGTGTGCAGGGGCATGCAATAGCTCACCTGTCTTATAGCTCTGAGGGTGTGGGCCTAGCCCTGGGGAGCATTTTGCATTCGTCCATACACGATACCACTGTACAATGACTGACTGTGTCACTTCAACAGTTGCCTATGCTCCTATTGTCATTCCACAGGCATGTGGTATCTGTCCGCTATGACTGTCCTGGTCAAACACAATGCTGTGGCACAGATGACTTGCACCTGTCAGCCCTGGGAGTACAGCTCACATGTAAGGCTCTTGCTGCTTCTATACTGCCTGTCTTGCACAGTTTCAAATAACTGTCACCGGCAGGGCGGTAACTGGCAGGCACGACATGGGGTCATGTGACACAATGCTTGCATCTTCCTCTGTGACGCACGCAGGCAAGGCACACCTTATAATGCACCACTCAAACATCTCTGCAGTGACTGGGACCTGCCTCTAGGCTCTCCAGAGCACACCTGCAATGACAGGTTATAGACAGATCATACCTTTCAGGCACATACCTGGACCGGCACACCCACAGCTGAGGGGTTCCCATATCCCACTATGTTTTGCACACATCCTGGCAAGATGCTTAGCACAATGCATCAGAGGTGCTCCACGTGCAACTAACTGTGTCCAGGACCGCTATACACATTGTAACAAGCCACAGAGTCAACATCATACCCCACGGGTAACATGCCTTCTATGTTGGTATAGTGGACAGTGGGCCTCAGACAGCTACTACTGATGTGTGACTGACACTACCCCACACTTCACTGGGATAGCCACTCATGTACCGACACATCCATGAGTCATACCCTCCCCACTGATGGATCAACCCATACACACCACCTCCAAGACCTACATTACCCTTGGCATGAACACTACCACCATGTGACTGGTGTTACACACCTGGGGTTATCCCCTCATTGGTGGATTCCGAACATATGCTAATCGACCTTGTTAGCCACATCCTGGCAACACACCCATCACAGCATACACAGTACATGTGTACTACAACACCTACTACAGACGTCTGCTGACAGCGGTTGTTAACATCATGACACCTGTGCAGATGGACAATGCACATACAAATGCTAACACATACCCCAGTGCACTTCATTAGCATGTACACAACTGCATGGATCATGCTATTTCACACAGAGCCATGATGGTACACACCAGATAACAGACGCCACTCTGGTGGTCATGTTCCATGGACATATGATGTACAACAACAGGTGTAGGCTGTTGCACAGTGGTGTACATTCCCATGTGTGGGGTGGCTCACTGGTCAGCCGTGGTGGGGCCACAGGGTCCCTCATCACATACTCCAAGACTAGCTACGTAAACATGACTGCCACACATTCCGGGGTGTACCACCAGGCATTATGGTGGTATGTCAGTATTCGATGGCAACACCCACATCTGCTGTCACATACAACAGTCACTCAGGAACATTGCAGACCCAGGTGTTGTTGGCAACATGCTGGAGGATGGATTCAATGCTGACAGTACACCCTCTCACTCACTACAGGGCCGCAATCCATACATGAACATTGTGGTGTCCCTGTGGTCACACCTACACAGTACTGACCTACACTCTATATGTCCTGGGACACTGGCCCCATGTCACCTTCCAACGTCCCAGGCTGTGATGTCCACCAACCTCTGAATTACATGTCTCCCCAGTAGGCCACCATATTCAGTAATAGCCTTGTTTCAGACATTGTAGCCCCTGAATGGCACACAGCAGCATTTATCACACTACACACAGGTGGCACCGCATTGCACGAGTGGGACTTTAGTCCTACACACCTGACTGGACAGTTCTGCATGGCTATGGGGCACATCATCAAGGACGTCATTCACAGAGACATTGTTGGGCTCCCGTCCTTTGCTGCCACCCGGGTTGGGCTTGTTAAGGCCAGAGCATGGCCCCTACACATGGTGGACTCCTTTCATACAGTTACCAGGGCAGTTGCTGATGGTACGGGAGTGCACACATCCTACATTGTCCTCTCATTGCCTTTCAGCACCATTCCCCATTCTGGTATTGACAACATACACATCCACCTGCACATCATACCCTGTGTCTCAGGATGTTATGCTATGTGGCTCATGGACAGGACACACAGTGAGGCCAGCATAACATAGTACCTACTACATGTCAGGTACATTTGGCATACCACGGTCCTCAGTCATAGGGCCCCTCATGTTCAGTATATGCTTCCCATTGGAACAGGCTGGCACAGGGGACTTTCCCTGCCTAGCTTTCAAACCCCTACATACCAAGCGCCATGATTGCTCCACCAGCTGATACTGACTCCAACCATACGGGTGTCGCTGTGACAGATACATAATATGACTATCATGGCATCAAGCTGCATGACACAAGGTGCATGCACATCACCTTTGCATTACACCATTCACCTACTGACTATCACATGGATGGTAATCCCCTACATACATATCACATTGTACATGTTTGCAGTACACACATATGTCGTACCCACTCCTGTGGTTACCGTATTGCCACTGTGGAGTGGATATCCTTCTATGTGGCCACACCTATCTGTACTGGGTGTGTAGCTGGTACATAGGCACCTATTGTACCTCTGAACTCAAGACATCTACACAAATTCAAGGGTACACCACCCCATTTAGGGTGTACCTTACACAACAGCTACAGCTTTGCATGCCACAACATTAACACGCCATGATGTTTACTGAGCTCCAACAGTTTAAATATGCGGCTGCACTACGGACACCACATCTGTACACATTTTCATACTACATACTCAGGGGTGACCTCTGCTGATCAGACAGGGCCCATGTCCACAACATTATTGACGGATATACTCCTCATACGCGACATAAGCAGAGGCCACTGTGAGCAACATGCTCATGGATATGTGCACACACGCCACAATGAGTGGGATGTGCTTCTGGGTTACATTCCCAAACCAGACACTCCCCATGCTGTGGAACATAAGTCCTATGTACATCACGCAGGGACACTCAGTAGCACTGTTCATGTGATACCTCCCTTGGTGGTTGGGAGACACATGTAGGCCTGGGATCACTGCAGTGGCTGTACTGTGCAGAGGTGCAGGTGACACCTGGCTCTGCTGTTTACAGGACACTACCCTGGAGAGGTGCCACTAGTGTGAACACTGTAGTTGTGCTTACACATGGACTTGCCAGACTGTATAGTACCCCACTATGCACCTGTGCAGCTATTACAGGTCCTTTGTGCATAGTTACTTGGTAGCCCTTCCATTTAGATTAGCTATCATGCTATTACTATGTCCCATACCTACAGGCAATATGTATCCTGTTATTGTACATACCAATAGACGATACCTGTGGTATGCATGATATGCCTGTTATGCTGTGTAGAATATCTGTCATATCTACCTATAATACTATACATTACACATATTTCACATAGTATCCCATAATGCAAAGCATACTTGCACAGCGGGACCACCTTACATATGTCATTAACGTTATAGGCCCATACACATGCGTGCTGTGACAGTATATCAACATATACTATCCCCTGCTATGGCACGTCCTTGTTGGACATACCCTACCACTGACGGCGGGTTGTATGGCATTGTTCTGTTTAATGCCCTCATGTAGCATCCCTTGTGGTGTCTGTGCTGTGTACCTTGTGTCCCACTGCTGGACACACAGTTTCTACAAGCGTTAGTATGCTCAGCAAGACATCACTACATAAATACCTTTCCCCACTTTATGCATTGCGGACATGTTTAATTAATGCAAAAAAGGCTATACATACAGTAAAACTAATTAATACAGATCATGCTATACATAACCTTACATATTGGGCATTCTACATACCTTGTTGTCATTACGGCATTTCGTTTCTATCTCTCTCACAGTGTTTCAACTGTTATTCGGTATGAGCATACGGTTTGAATGTCTGGCAAGTCATCCTTATATACGTTGATACCTGAAACATGTGGATTCATCCCGCCAATTGGTGTTCATGAGTGACTAATTACTTGCATATCAGCTGTGCAGCTACTCCATTCGCCAATTACGCGGCGACAGTGGGGTATAATTGGATTCTCCACTTGGGCGTTGCCTATTTGCCCTACCTTCGGGGAGACGGTCTGTATTGTGTTTTGTTATGTGTAACTGCAACTGCTATGCATGGAGACAAGTATAGTTTGGATTCATGTCCCCCGTGGATTGTGTGTAACAGGTAGAGTATTTGGTTCAACATGTGGGTGTACCTGTCATCCCGACGTCTGATAACGGAATATTGCAATCAAAACCTGTAACATGGCTGTTTGTTCCATTATACAACGCCTGCAATTTTGCATGACGCTTTTAATTGTGTCTCTCACACGGTATGTTGAGGGTTCTGCAGATGTAATTGACTGACTGGATGTTTGTGTTGCTATTACAGTTTGTATTCCTTTGGTTTCTAGTGTGGGGGATGTCGGTGGTTGTACGTAACATATGAGGTTTGTGGGCCTTGCATTTCTACATAATCCGTATATATGTGTGTGGGCTCCGTCCCTAATTAGAGAGCTAACAGTTAGTAGACTTATGTTACGGGATTGTACGTTGGGCCATTGTTAATTGGTTTCTATATCGTCTGCAGGTGAGCTTGCTATGTGTATACCACCGTAATTGCAGTGATATATCAGGGGATATGTGTAAGTGACAGCTATCCCTTGTATTTCTGTCCCAGATATTTGCAGTCATTGTGGTTGTGTTGTTAAAAGAGCCTGTTTGCCATGGGTTGCCACCTTTTCATATGGTCATTGTTGGACACTTGCGGGACACAAAGCGGTGTTTACAGGCCAACACGTAGCCATGGTCAGTACACAGGTAGCACATACTTTTATCCTCACTACATACCTATTGTTGTGTGACTTTGGCTACTTATCATATTGCATGTAACATTTAAGTTTCTTACATACAGGCATAACTATTAAATACGACTGTTACATTATATATGGGACATATTTATGTCCTACCATCTCAGACATTTGCCCTTTGTACTGTTTTATGTCAGGACACACCTGCCCAGGGTGGGGCTGTCCCTCCTACTGTGGGACAGGTAGTAACCGTATGCCTACGGCTAGCTATACCCACACCTACCGTACTGATCTGCCTCTGACTTGGCACTAACAAACACATGTTGCGGACACGCAAACACGTTACAGTCACACAGAAACGCACACGGCACCCTCAATGCACACTTACACAGACTACGGCATTCACAGACAAAGTTGAACACAGTACCTACGTGGACCGCGACACCGGCAGCGGTGACTAACTGTCCCTTCATATCATCATACTATTATCCGGTACTGTGTTCTATCAGTCTTTCAGCCTCGTGGTTACGCATGTCGGTATGTTACACATTCCATGGTTGGCGGTATCCTATTTATTTGTACCTCCAAGATGTTACGAATGTCGTTGAACTATCTATTATATTTGCAGATATCGCTGAATCCATCTATATCACCATATATCCCTCTATTGCCCTTTCTATCTGTATTATATATATGCATATGTGTACATATATATATATATATATCTATATATAGATAGATATATCTATATCTATATCTATATCTATATATATATATATATATATATATATATATATATATATATATATATATATATATATCCGGCGGGGAACGTGACAAGCGCACAGCACCACCATATGCTGTAAGACTCATGTACTGTTCTGGTGTTGGCATTCCGTGTTCCACTGGCTGTTGTGTTTACAATGTTTGAGGGCTGCCTATGTAGGAGTCACACATTGGGCCACCTATACATTACAATTTACAGGTGGTCATGTTTGTGTGCCATCCATTTTACTGTGTGTGCAGGTGGAGAGGTGTCAGTCCATAGGGGCCTACACTGTCAGAGTATGTGCTATACGTTCCCTCTTTGCCAAGGCGTAGGCATATTGGGCACGCCTCCGTCTGCCTACTGGGGCTGGCACAGTGTGTTCATGGTCTGAATCCCTCTGTGCCTGTAATGGCCTTGGCAATTGCGGTGGGCTATGAGGGCCTTCACCATTTTGTCCCTGCTGCAGCTGCTTCCGCAGGATCATATTATGTAGCATGGCACATACTATGACGATGTGGGCACACGTGCCTGGAGAGTACTGCAAGGCTCCACCAGATGTATCCAAGCACCGGAACCGTGATTTCAGCATCCCGAACACATGCTCTATGATGATTCTGGTTTGTGCGTGTGCCTCATTATGGTGTTCTGGCATGTGGTAACATGGCATCCAGGAACTGATGTAGTACCCTGGATGCTGATGCTTGTGAGATACCCATTATATCTCCAGTTGGCCTTTGAAAGGTACCTGTGGCCAGTATTCACAGGCTTACACATACCTTCGTGTCCACTGGGATGGGTTCCCCTCTGTTGTTTCTGGTTCTCAGGCGTGGCTGGCACAGCTCCACTATTTGCTGTAAGATGTCCCTGTCCACCCTGTAATGCTCTACTATCTCCAGGTCATGTAGCCCCTGGTAGGTTACCCTTGGTCTGAACACTCTCCTTCTCCTCCGAGGCCTGCGGTGGTTGTCGGCATCATCCTCCACAACACCGTCAGTCTCTAACACATGCTGATGAATCACAGCTATGGCAGCTCCCAACATGTACATTTTAAAAGTTCCCCATGTGTTTACACCTATGGTGCGGTGTTTGGGAATACACAGGTGTGTGTTGGGTGCTTTCACACTTTATACTATTGTGCTGTGAACACCGATGATGTCATAGGGTGTGTATGTACGATCATAGCTACAGGTTATCTTATGTGTTTTACTGCCGGAACTACTATTGTGGTGCCTTTGGTGTTGAATTACATTTGCCTGCCGTGGATTACCTCTTGACCTTCCCTTTACATTTCTGCATTGCACCTACCATTTTCTGGCGTGCATCCTGCAGCCTACTTTCATTTGTACTTTCCTGGACCTGGCGATTATGCTATGTGTGCTACTGCCGGTCTGCTGTCGGTTTGCTTTGCTCTGCTGTGTCAGGTCTCCTATCTTTGCAATCCAATACCTTCCCTCCTTTCTTTGCATTCAAATGCCTCCCCTATCCTGTTTTGCAGGTTTCTGCAAGCAGACTTGTCAGCCGTCGATTGGCTTCGTGGGTTGATTGGTGTTGATTGCTCATTAGTACTCCAATTACCCTACTTCGCATTTCCTTCTTTTCTTCCCCTGACCTTCCTGTTTCTGCTATTGTTTGCGGCGTGCGTCCGATTACTGGGTTTCGCACGTTTTCATCCTCGTACATTGGCTTTTGGCCACCATGTGTGCTCTCAGCTAAACGATTCCTCCCCACCCCTGTCCTGCAGCTTTGCTTAGCAACGGACAGGCCAGATTTGCAATGCTCCAATGTGCTTACTGCTACGGTGGCACACCCCTCTGCTGATGTCATGTATCTCCTCTGAGCCACTCCTCGGTGTTATACCGCTGCGCCGTATGGTACAACCTTCATCCGGCGGGACATTTGCGATTCAGTATTATCTGCCTCATTTGCATGGCATTGACTACTAATTCATAGTTACCGCGCCAAACACTACCGCAAGCCCTTAGCAACCCTTGCACCTTGGTTGTGGTGTTCCATGCCTACCATTGTGTACTATGTTGTAAACCTGATTTCTATTACATTGCGATTTTATGAATTTTTTATATTATTTCTTTATGTTACAGCTTCCGCACACATGCCCTGTGGTTGTGCTGTGCGTTACTGTGGACATGACATTAAATGTTGTTATTTACGTGTTGTGCATCTTTTCTTATGCCATTGGCTGTGTATTTCACCATTGGCATATGTTAACGTTGTGATACCTGGGTCTGGCCCTCTTCCATAGCTCCGATGTTCTGTTTGGGAAAATGTAAACCGTGTTTTTTGGTTTACAGTTCCTTGGTCTTATGCTACGCCTGCACCACTTCATGAATCGCTATATGCCTTCATTTGCATGGTGCGACACTGCACATGGGGTGATTAGCATACCTACGCTGGGGGCTGCACAGATCTGGCGTACGCCGGTAGTGCACTTGGAATTGGATCGTACCTGAATCGCTCGATGGCCATATTTGGCGTTATAACACCTACGCTATGCATGCACCTGGCGCAAGCTTCATGAATCCCGGGGCTGGTCTTTTCCCCGCATCTAGGGTAACTTGCCACCATAACTCTTTAGTTTCCAAAATTTCCTCCCAGGGACCCCCTCTAATATCCTGTCTAATTTCTTCTAATACAAAAAAGTAAAAACTATATCCTACACAAACTTTGGAATGTTTATAAAGTGCATTAGTGTCTTTTGCTTTTGAAATATCATAAATATGTTCATATATTCTTTTTCTTAATGTTCTTTCTGTTTTTCCTACACAAAATGATTGACTTTTATGACATATCACAAGGTATACCACTCCTTTAGTGTCACAAGAATAAAAATTTTTACTTCTGATCCATCTCTTTCTACTCTCAAGGTAAATGGCCCCTTCATTAATAATATAGGGGCACTGATTACACCTCCCACATTTATAAGTCCCTATTCTTCTATGGCCTGTAGATATTAAATTAATACTTGACCCACTCATAACCCTGTTATTACTATTTTCCAACATTTTTCTTATACTATGGGAATTTTTTTATATTACTTTTGGTGTTATTTTAGGTATTTCCACAATATCTGTGAGAGATACAAATTTTTCCCCTTCCCTCCGTAAAATATCCCTAATCTTGTGATTAGTGGCATTAAATTCTACCACTAAACCTCTTTGAAACCCCTCAAATACATTTCCATCTTCACTTCCTCCCTCTTGAGTATTCTTATAATGACCCCTACCTTTAATAGGTTTAAATCGTTCTAGTCTACCTTTTTCCACCTCTTCCCTTATTTTACTAACAAACATAATAGGATAACCTCTGTCTAAAAACATTTTCTCCAATAAATCACATTCTTTTACAAAATCTATATCCAAGCTAGTCATTCTAGAGCCTCTCATAAATTGCCCTTTTACTATATTCCTTTTACAGTGTAAAGGATGGGCACTATCATAATGTAAAAAGGAATGACAAAAGGTACTTTTACGAAACACTTTAGTTTCTAGTTCTTGATTTAACTTATAAATCTCCACATCTAAATATTGCAAATGATCAGGAGTAATATTGTAGGTAAATCTCAAAAAGTCCGTGGTAGTATTTAAATAATTCATAAATTCCATAAATTTCTCCTGTCCACCAGTCCAGAAAATAACTATGTCATCTAAAAATCTCCAATATAATATCCAGTATTTCTGAAAATCTGAATTTAAAATATATTTTTCCTCCCATTTAGATAACACTATATTAGCATAAGTGGGAGCACATGCTGCCCCCATGGACACACCTTGTATTTGCTGAAAAAAATCCCAGTTAAACACCAAGAAATTATATTTCAATATTATTTCCATCAGACTAAAACTAGCTATTTTTTTCATTTTGAGTTAATTCCTTATCCTGAAATATAGATTCCTCAAACAATTCCATACCTTTGTCATATGGAATACTTGAAAATAAATCAATTGTATCAATTGTAACAAATAATAAATTATCCAGATACATTTCAGGGGTAAGTTCTTTCAAAAAATCCCAAGAATCCTTAAGAATAGTTCTGTTGTTTACCCAAATATGTTTGTTTTTCAAATCCACGTATTTAGCCAATGGTAAAGTTTTAGAACTATCCGCAGAAACTATAGGTCTAAGGGGTGGATCTACTGAATCCTTGTGAATTTTAGGTATGCCAAAAATAGCCGGTATTTTTGGCTTGCCCACATATAAGAATTTGTAAGTAGAATCATCTATTACTTTTTCATATAGCATATCATGTAATAACATATCTATTCTTTGATATGCCATATTCACTTCATTCTTAGAAACACGTGTATTTCCTTTCATCCCTTAGAATTAAGTTAATTTTTCCTTCATAATATATATTCTCCATGATCACTGTACCCCCTCCCTTATCAGGCTTCATGATTCTAACCTGGTGATTAGCTCTTAACTCATTCAATACTACAATTTCTTCCCTACTGAGGTTATGCATATATCTATTTTTGTCCTGTAATTTTCTAACTTCATTCTCAAGTATTACCTCAAAGTTCTTAAGTTGCGGGTATAAAGGTGGATTAAATATAGACTTCCTTACCAAACCTTGGTTTGTCTTATTATTTTTCTTTATATTATTTCTTGAGGCAAAAATCTCTAAGTTAATTTTCCTCACAAAAAGTTTAATATCTAACAATGTTTTAGTGAGGTCTCCCTTAAAATAAGGTATAAACTTTAATCCTTTACTAAGTAGTTTAAAATGCTCCCGAGTGAGTGGTAAACTACTAAAATTATATATAGAAAATCCTTGATATGTGTTTTTAAAGCAATCCACAGAAATTTCTTCCGGTTTATCACATGTATAAATGAGGGAAGGGGTAGAACAACTTAGTATCTCCCTCTTCTCCCCCCCCCATTCGAAAATTTCCCCTATTTACATCCTGTTGGTTATAAGCTTGTTCAGCTCCTCTCAAAGGTGGAAATTCCCTGTCATATTCCAAATCATTCCAGTCTTCTGTCTTGTTATAGTTATTACTCCTCTTACCCCTAGTATTAGTTCCATACATGTCCCATTTGGTATAAGGTGGCATAGGGTAACTAATTTTATTTTCATATTCTTGAATATCCCTATTTAACTTACTCATTTTATGTTGAATCAAATCATCACATTTACTGTCTATATCTTTCCTTATTTTAAAATATTTATCCCTTTCTTCTTTAATCCCAAAAATCAGGTCTTCCTTAATAAATGTATCTAGTTCATCTATTTCTTTTTTAAGAATATCTTGCTTTCTATAATTTTCTTTAATAATCAATTTCAATACTTCCAACCCACATTGGTTAAAAACTTTGAGTAAACTTTCATGAAATTCCGAGCCCACTTGAACATTATTTGGGTATTTATATACCCTCAGTCCCTTTGGTACTATTTCTTTACTCAAACATTCCCTTAAATACACACTTTCAATACTGAATGTTCTATATTTGGTCATTAATTTATTTAAATTATCCAGTTTAACAATGTAAGAATCACCATTAGGTTGCCCACAAAACCTATTATTGTCCACTTTAAAAAAGAAGTCTTTTTGTAACCATTCATTGGTAG
This sequence comes from Protopterus annectens, assembly GCF_019279795.1. Taxonomy (NCBI): domain Eukaryota; kingdom Metazoa; phylum Chordata; order Ceratodontiformes; family Protopteridae; genus Protopterus; species Protopterus annectens. Next base: position 859,106,366 of record NC_056730.1, read on the forward strand.
TTTTCATATTTGTTTGAACAGTACCTGTAGGCGCTAACAAGGAAGTGCGCATTTTGGATCTAGCTCCTAAGTCCAAAAAAGAGTCCTTTCTCGCCTCTTCGCCCTCTGTATCCGCTTCGAAAATCCTCGGTATACACACTGGATTAAAAGGGCTATCGCTATTGATTCCAGGGTTGCCGGCTTCTCCATTTTCACCCATAAGCTCCCTTTTCCTCTTATGATGATGCCCAGTAAACCCTTTGGTTCCGTAACCAGCTGCATTATTAGCTTAACCACATCCAGGAAGTACGGAGTGACATAGAGGTGTAAGAAGATCTATGAGTTCAGTGAGTTGGCCAATCAATTTTCTAGATTGTCCCAACTCTTCCTGCCCTTGCGAACTCATTAGAAAAATGCATAATGCTGTAATGTAATAAAGTAGTTAGGTCGGTGTTTAGTCCCACACTTGCCGTGTGTGTCCCCATTTGCATGAGGACTGAGTAATGCTTTTACACTGCTCACACTCCATACATTTCTTATACCCACAATTACACCTCTGGGAGTGCTCTATCCCAGTAAACTCGGTAGCGCGTCTGTGACTGTAATGCTGTAGTGTAATAAAGTAGTTAGGTCAGTGTTCTAATCCCAGACATGCCAAGTGTGTGTGTTTGTGTGTGTGTGTGTGTGTGTGTGTGTGTGTGTGTGTGTGTGTGTGTGTGTGTGTGGTGACAAGTTAGCGTGGGCCATAAATGTGTGTTGCTGCAGTGTGATATGGTAAGGGTTTGTATAAAGGGCATAGCAAGTGTCTGTCAGAGCCTGTGTAGAGGTGGCCGTGATTGTCTTACCATTGGACATGTTTGGGAGTGGGTTTTGTAGTTTTCCTATATGGTATCCGTCTTATGACACATTGGCCACCTCACGAGGAGTACAGCTGTCAGTCAGCCATGACACTGTGTTGGCAAGCCATACCCATACATCTGGCAAAAGGCCTGGTGAACTAAGTATGCAGCCCTACTAGTACCTGGTATATGTCCCGCACCCATGGGCCATGCACAAACAACCTTGCCTAGGATATCCCACTATGTTTCTAGTAACATGCACATTTCAGACAGATAGTAGGCATGGTGTGAATGCAGTGGCCTGTAGAGGACATGGCACCCTGTACAGCGGTACAATAGGCACATATATGCGGACATTGTGCCTTCACTATGTTCCACACTGAATGCCTGCAACATATGTGGTGCCATCAAATGTGATCCACTAAGGCCAGACAATGCTGTACATGTGCCCTGTATGTACCCATGCCACTGACACCATGGAATACCTGTATCATACTTTCCATGCAGGTGCAGGGCCGACCTGCTCACTCCAAGCAGGTTTTGCCACACCAGGCCAGTATTGGCATATTGGGATATAACAGGCTGTGTACACTACATGTGTCTGCCAAACCAGGTACACCTGTACATGTCCCTGTACAGTATTGTGGGACATGCACATCTCAGGCAATGTCCATGTGAAGGACTATCAAACACAGACATGGCATGCATTGCAAAGCTATGGCCCTACCCATTGGTAAACAGGATGTCAGGCCAGATAATGCAGTACCCATCTGTGTGGGACATTGCAGACACGACACCCCTGCACTGCACACCATTGTCGGGTGACGCGATGGCAAGGATTACCCCTCACCCAGCCTTGTGCAGCCATCTTGCACAGCCAAACACAACACACCCATGAAGCAATGCATACCTGCATGACTGTACTGGCACCCTGTGTCTGCATGTGGGTTGTGATGCTCCCAACCGCAGGCACTCCCAGTATAAACCTCATTGGCATACCAACAGTTTTCAAGCACTTTCACATGCCCTAGCCCATAGAACCTCCAGATATCCCCTGTGGTGCATGTGGTCCTGTGCATTACTGCAGTGTGGCACACTAAGTAGTTATGTTGTGTATTTGTGGCCCTGGAACAAATGTCAATGCATGTCCATTAGAGAGTGTGGTTGTGGTGACAATGGCATCCGTTCACATGGACTGACATATGTGCCACACCTAATGTATGTCTACTATATCTGTTGCAGATGGCACTCACTCACCTACACACATGTTTTTACAGCACAGCAACATGTCGCCTTTGTGGCACATGTAGTAACTTCATGCACATGTAATAGTAATGAGTAGTCAGGGGTTTGCCCCTGTACTATTTGGCGTGTGGCAGATGATGCTTATGGTTAAGTCTCCAAGCCCTTCCCTGGTGTACATTGTCTGTCCCGCCCACACACTCTCTGGTGGATGTGAAGGAGTACACCTGCACAGCAGCAGCATGTGTATTGTAAGAGATGGAAATGGTCAAGTGATGGCCTCTGCACCTATTGCAGTCCTCCTCTACCTGATTGCTTGTGGTACAGCTGTGATGGTGTTCCCATAGCCATCCGCATGATAAACACAGTACACTATCTAAGGAAACATGTTATTATCTGGTCATGACAGTCGCTGTAAGTGGTACCTGGATGTAATGTTCTGACACGGCATCACAGATGATATCTGGATGTACCTCAATCATTTTCCACAGTGGGAAATAGCCTAAAGACAGGAGGGTGATGTGCACACATGACTACAGCATGTAGGCGCAGCTATGCTGCATTGAGACTACTGCCTGTTTAACATGTGTGTGGTAATGGCTATTCTGCATGTTATAATACAGACATGACAGTACTCTGTTCATGAGGGACCCCCATCTGTAGGGCCATCTGTGAACTGGTCAGTGTCTGCAACCATTTGTTTCCTGTGTTACACACTGAACACACATCTGTGCACAGCAGAAGCATGGTGTGAGGATTGCAGACAGTACATGATGATAGGGATGTGTTACTGCCATCGCATCCCTGACTGGACATGTGCCACATGAGACAGTGGTATGAATGACACTGTGTGGGATTCCCAGTGACAAGCCAATGATGGGCAACTGTTCATAGCTGCGGAAACACATCTACTACACATTGTACGGTTGGCATGCAGTATATATGTATGTGTTGTGCTCCCTCTGCAAATGTATACCATCTGTTGTGTTGGGTTGATGATGATATCTATGCATACTGTCGTAGGTAATCCTGTATGCTGTTGTCTATCACTAAGCTATATGTGGGTTTAAAACACAACACCATAGGCTGAATGGATTGGGAGGTCCTGGCAAAACCTCCTGTCCCACTTCAGCTGTCCATGGCACCGGGCACTAGCACATCTGGGGCCCAGACATAGACATCAACCTCTGTTGGCTGTGCACCACCTTCAGGTTTTACCACCACTGAGGATGGAGCATGTCCCCCTTGGGAGCGAGACCAGACAGGTACATATTTGCTGTTGTGCGGTCCCAGACATGTTGCGTTGGTGGCTCCTTAAGGGGTTACAAAGCCAGATACACCAGTTCAAGGGCGGAGTGTCACATTTACAGGGTGATGCTGCCCCTCCTGGACAGCCCCCAGCACTGCCTCCTTTGCAGCTGTGTAGGTGCAGTGGCAGTTGCCCATAGCTGAGGACCTCCGTCCCACTGTTCCCATGGGCTTTTCAATGCCAAAGATCCGTCCCTGTCCAGAGTGTATCCCCCCACATGTGTCATATACCAACCCTGTATGCTGTCTTTTCTGTGATCCTACCTATCCTCCATGGCCATACCTACAATCCTTTCCCAACATCTGACCCTCATCTAGGGACACATAAGGCCATTCGGCTCCTAGGACACCATCTGCCCTATACATAGCTGTCCATTACACACACGTGCCTACTGGGCACATGAAACCCTTGTAATATGCATCATAACATACTACTGTTATCCTTACCCCTGTCCCTCAGACGCATGATCCTGGTATGCACATCACTCCTACATGGTCCAGGTACACGTGAGGAGGATGACCCCATTGTCCACAAAACACTACTGGTCCCTCTATGGTTACCCCATTTACCTTTATCATGATGATGATGTTGCACACAGCACCTTGCAAGAGTACTGTTCACACATAATGATTGGACAGGTACTGTTGTGTTAATGTACATTACATGCACAGAGTGATGTATACGGCCAATGTACAACTATTTGCGTGTATGACTGACACATGTCTGTCTGAGGGAGTCTTGTGATCACATAGAGCAACACCACTACATAATACAGGCATTGCTGGTGTTTCCCATTTCATTCATTTGTAATGATTTGTTGCCACATGGTATGTTCCTCATACATCTCTATATATGTATGTACCTATATGCTGGACATAAACACTCACATGTACATCTACATGATGGGATACATTCCTATACTGTTGAATGACTGTGCTGTATGATATGTTTGTGGTACTGTCCATTGTCTGTATATCTGCCATGGTGTATTGGTAATACACATTAGCTGTGTGTGCAGGGTCCTGGTTCCGACCCTTGCAAAGGACGTTTAGTTGATTGCAGGGCAGAACAAGCCCATTGGATACGGAGGGAGTAAGGCACATTAAAGCAGTTGGGAGCGGGTGTGCATGGGTTTGCACGGTGTTAGGCACTGCTGACCTCTGGTTACAGCCTCTTATGCTCGGTTAGCTTCTACATTGCTTAACCAGTGCAATACTCGCATACTGGTAGCCAAACACGCTTACACCTGCTCGCTCCCGCACTTGTAAATGCACTGACATTGGTGCTTGCATCTGTCACTCACACCCCTAGGTGTAAGCGAGGACCACAATATTACCTTGTGATGCCTATTACATCAGACTACATGACTACAGTATCGGGATTGGCTGCCCATTAGGCGACGGCATCGCGTTTGACTGTACAGAATCAGCGGCCTGTCCAGTGACACAATCATATTTGTGTGTGCCTCATACAATGTGCTTCCACCTTGTGATGCCTATTACATCAGAATACATGAATCCAGTATCGGGAATGGCTGCCTATTAGGCGACGTCATGGCATTCGACTGTACGGAATCAGCGGCCTGTCCATTGAATCATTCATATTTGTGTGTTCCTCTTACAATCTGTTCTCACCTTGTGATGCCTATCACATCGAACTACATGACTGCAGTCATAGCCGGCCTTAGGCATAGGCCAACTAAGTGGTCGCCTAGGGCGTCGCTTTAGTGGGGGCACTTTACTAGTATTTATTTGGTGTAGGTAGACCAGGATGGGGGCAATGGGTGGTGTGGTGGGGGGTGCCATTGTGCCCTTTGCCTAGGGCACCAGTTGACCTAAGGCCGCTCCTGACTACAGTATCGGGAATGGCTGCCCTTTAGGTGATGGCATGGCGTTCAACTGTATGGAATCAGCGGCCTGTCCAGTGAATTAATCATATTTGTGTGTTCCGCATACACTCTGCTCTTGTCTGGCTGATACATGGGAACCGAGACTCTGCAATACAGACAAGTAGTTGGGTTGTGGGAGCCACATCCGTCGGCCGAGTCATGCTACCGCATACCTATTATAGGTTTGCCACCTTTTCAATTGGCCAAGGTGGGACTTTAGGGTTACCACCTGTCCCACTTTGTGAGGAACACTCGAAAATAATCAAGACATAGCAAATGTTCCGATTACAGGACATTATTATATTCTACGTTTCATTAATAATTGCATAAAACAGTTATTTTATATATGAAACTTCTATATGTTATGTGAAGTAGCATAAGCAATTCAAATGTAACTTGATTAAGCTTTTATTTGTGCATATAAGTATAATCCTGTACTATGCATGGCTGTAGGTATGTTTTGTCCTGGAAAGTCTGACATTTCTACAGAACATGTCCCACTTTGGCCATTTGGAAAGGTGGCAACCCTATAGGACCTGTATGTAAAGACGTCAAACATTGCAGGGCAACACATACCCACAGCCAGTAGAAAGGGGAGTACTTCACTGTTTTGCCTAAATAAAAGGTTACTCTTGTAGCATTATAGTTGCTTATACTGTTACTTATAACATTTAGGTGTTTCAGGTGAACATAATTGTTTTATGCAACTACTACAGACAATATAGGTAATCTTTGCCCTAAATCACAGGACATTTGCCATAATTACAGTTATTTTGCAGGACACAACTGCTCAAAGGGGAGTGTCCCTCGCAAAGGTGGACAGGTGGTAACCCCAACCCTATTATTCTATCAACTTTCTAAGGTAGTCGGTGGAACATGTGCTTTCTCTCATACAGTTGTGTCCTGCAAAATAAAAGTAATTACGGCAAATGTCCTGTGATTAAGGGCAAAGATTTGCTATATTGTCTGTAGTAGTTGCATAAAACAATTATTTTGTATCTGAAACACCTAAATGTTATAACAAACAGTATAAGCAACTATAATGCTACAAGAATAACCTTTTATTAAGGCAAAACAGTGAAGTATTCTCCTTTCTACTGGCTGTGGGTATGTGTTGCCCTGCAAAATCTGACGTCTCTACATACAGGTCCTATAGGGTTGCCACCTTTCTAAATGGCCAAAGTGGGACATGTTCTGTAGAAATGTCAGACTTTCCAGGACAAAACATACCTACAGCCATGCAATGTACAGAATTATACTTATTTGCACAAATAAAAGCTTATTCTAGTAACATTTCAATTGCTTATGCTACTTCACATAACATATAGAAGTTTCATATATAAAATAACTCTTTTATGCAACTATTAAAGAAACGTAGAATATAATATTGTCCTGCAATCAGGACATTTGCTATGTCTTGATTATTTTCGCAGGACACAACTGCCTAAAAAGGGACTGTCCCTCAAAAAGTGGGACAGGTGTTAACCCTAAAGTCCTACCTTGGCCAATTGAAAAGGTGGCAAACCTATAATGAGTATGCGGTAGCATGACTCGGCCAACGGATGTGGCTCCCAAAACCCAATTACTTGCCTGTATTGAAGAGTCTCAGTTCTCATGTATCAACCAGATGGGAGCAGATTGTATGAGGAACACACAAATAACATGATTAATTCACTGGACAGGCCGCTGATTCCGTACAGTCGAACTCCATGCCGTCGCCTAATGGGCAGCCATTCCCGATACTGTAGTAATGTAGTCTGATGTAATAGGCATCACAAGGTGGGATCAGATTGTGTGAAGAACACACAAATAATATGATTCATTCACTGGACAGGCCGCTGATTCCGTACAGTCGAACACCATGCCATCGCCTAATGGGCAGCCATTCCCGATACTGTAGTCATGTAGCCCAATGTAATAGGCATCGCAAGGTAATATTGTGGTCCTCGCTCCCACCCAGGGGTGTGAGTGACAGATGCAAGCACCAATGTTGGTGCATTTGCAAGTGCGGGAGCGAGTGGGTGTAAGCGTGTTTGGCTAACAGTATGCGAGTATTGCACTGGTAAAGCAATGTAGAGGCTAACTGAGTGTAAGGATCTGTAACCAGAGGTCAGCAGTGCTTAACACCATGCAAACCCACACACACCCACTCTCAATTGCTTTAATGTGCCTTACTCCCTCTGTATCCAATGGGCTTGTTATGCCCTGCATCCAAATAAACGTCTTTTGCAAGGGTCGGAACCAGGACCCTGCACACACAGCTAATGTGAATTACCAATACGCCATGGCAGATATACAGACAATAGACAGTACCACAAACATATCATACAGCGCAGTCATTCAACAGTATAGGAATGTATCCCATCATGTAGATGTATATGTGAGTGTTTATGTCCAGCATATAGGTACATACATATATAGAGATATATCAGGAACATACCATGTGGCAACAAAGCATTACAAATGAATGAAATGGGAAACACCAGCGATTCCTGTATTATGTAGTGGTGTTGCTCTATGTGATCTCAAGACTCCCTCAGACAGACATGTGTCATTCATACACGCAAATAGTTGTACATTGGCCGTATACATCACTCTGTGCATGTAATGTACATTAACACAACAGTACCTGTCCAATCATTATGTGTGAACAGTACTCTTACAAGGTGCTATGTGCAACATCATCATCATGATAAAGGTAAATGGGGTAACCATAGAGTGACCGGTAGTGTTGTTTGTACAATGGGGTCATCCTCATCATGTGTACCTGGACAATGTAGGAGTGATGTGCATACCAGGATCGTGCGCCTGAGGGACAGGGGTGAAGATAACAGGAGTATGTTGTGATGCATATTACAAGGGTTTCATGTGTCCAATGGGCACATGTGTGTAATGGACAGCTATGTATAGGGCAGATGTCCTAGGAGCTGATTGGCCTTATGTTTCCGTAGGTGAAGGTTGGATGTAGAGGAAGGAGTGTAGGTATGGCCATGGAGGATAGGTAGGATCACAGAAAAGACAGCATACAGGGTTGGTATATGACACATGGGGGGGAATGGGTGTCCAGCATTCACAAACCTATGGGAACAGTGGGACGGAGGTCCCCAGCCATGGGCAACTGCCACTGCACCTAAACAGCTGCAAAGGATGCAGTGCTGGGGGCTGTCCAGGAGAGGCAGCATCACTCTGTAAATGTGACACTCTGCCCTTGAGCTGGCGTATCTGGCTTCGGAACCACTTAGTGAGCCACCAACGCAACACGTCCGGGACCGCACGACAGCAGACATGTACCTGTCTGGTCCCGCTCCCAAGGGGGACATGATCCATCCTTAGTGGTGGTACCACCAGAAGGTTGTGCAGAGCCAACAGAGATTGATGTCTAAGCCTGGGCCCCAGATGTGCTAGTGCCCGGTGCCATCTTCAGCTGAAGTGGGACAGGAGGTTCTACCGGGACCTCCCAACCCATTCAGCCTATGGTGTTGCAGTTTAAACCCACATATGGCTTAGTGATAGACAACAGCATACAGGATTACCTATGACAGTATGTATAGATAACATCATCAACCCAACACAACAGCATACAGGATTACCTACAACAGTATGGATAGATATCACCATCAACCCAAAAACAACAGATGGTAGACATTTGCAGAGGGAGCACAACACATGCATATATACTGCATGCCATCTGTACAATGTATAGTAGACATGTGACCGCAGCTATGAACAGTTGCCCAGTATTGGCTTGTCACTGGGAACCCCAGACAGTGTCTGTCATACCACTGTCGCATGTGACACATGTCCAGTCAGGGATGCGATGGCAGTAACAAATCCCTATCATCATGTACTGTCTGCAATCCACACACCATGCTTCTGCTGTGCACAGATGTGTGTTCAGTGTGTAACACAGGAAACAAATGGTTGCACACACTGACCAGTTCACAGATGGCCCTACAGATGGGGTCTCTCATGAACAGAGTACTGTCATGTCTGTATTATAACATGCAGAATAGCCATTACCACACACATGTTAAACAGGCAGTAGTCTCAATGCAGCATAGCTGCACTTACATTCTGTAATCATGTGTGGCACATCACCCTCCTGTTTTTAGGCTATTTCCCACTGTGGAAAATGATTAAGGTACATCCAGAGATCATCTGTGATGCCATGTCAGAACACCACATCCAGGTAACACTCACAGAGACTGTCATGGCCAAATAACAACATGTTTTCCCTAGATAGTGTACTGTGTTTATCATGCGGATGGCTATGGGAACACCATCACAGCTGTACCACATGCAATCAGCTAGAGGGGGACTGCAATAGGTGCAGAGGGCATCACCTGACCATGTCCATCACTTACAATACACATGCTGCTGCTGTGCAGATGTACTCCTTCATATCCACCAGATAGTCTGTGGGTGGGACAGGCAAAGTACACCAGGGAAGGGCTTGGAGACTTAACCCTAAGCATCGTCTGTCACATGCCGAACAGTACAGGGATCAATCCCCTGACTGACTACTCATTACTATTACATGTGCATGACATTACATGTGCCACAAAGGCGACATGTTGCTGTGCTGTAAGAACATATATGTGTGTAGGTGAGTGACATCATCAACAGAGATATAGTAGACATACATTAGGTGTGGCACACATGGCTGTCCACCTGAACAGATGCCATTGTCACCATAACCAAACTCTCTAATGGACACGCATTGACACCTTTGCCAGTGCCACAAATACACAACCTAACTACTTAGTTTGTCACACTGCAGTAATGCACAGGACCACATGCACCACAGGGGATATCTGGAGGTTCTATGGGTTAGGGCATGTGAAAGTGCTTGACATCTGTTGGTATGCCAACAAGGGTTATACTAGGAGTGACTGTAATTGGGAGCATCACAACCCACATGCAGACACATGGTGCCGGTACTGGCATGCAGGTATGCATTGCTTCATGGGTGTGTAGTGGTTGGCTGTGCAAGATGGCTGTACAAGGCTGGGTGAGGGGTAATCCTTGGCATCGCATCACCCGACAATGGTGTGCAGTGCAGGAGTGCAGTGTCTGCAATGTCCCACACAGATGGGTACTGCATTATCTGGCCTGACATCCTGGTTACTAATGTGTATGGCCATAGCTTTGCAATGCATGCCATGTCTGTGTTTGATAGTCCGTCACATGGACATTGCCTGGGATGTGCATCTCCCACAATACTGTACAGTGACATGTACAGGTGTACCTGGTTTGGCAGACACATGTTGTATACATAGCCTGTTATCCCCCGATATGCCAATACTGGCCTGGTGTGGCGAAATCTGCTTATAGTGAGCAGGTCGACCCTGCACTTGCATTGATAGTATGATACAGGTATTCCGTGGTGTCAGTGGCATGGGTCCATACAGGGCACATGTGTACAGTATTGTCTGGCCTCTGTGGATCACATTTGATGGCACCACATGTGTTGCAGGTATTCAGTGTGGAACATAGTGAAGGCACAATGTCCACATATATGTGCCTATTGTACCGCTGTACAGGGTGCCATGTCCTCTGCAGGCCACTGCATTCACACCATGCCTACAATCTGTCATCAATGTGCATGGTACTAGCAACATAGCGAGATATCCTAGTCACGTTTGTTTGTGCATGGCACATGGGTGCGGGACATATACCGGGTACTAGTAAGGCTGTATACTTTGTTCACCAGGCCTTTTGCCAGATGTATGGGTATGGCTTGCCAACACAGTCCTGTGGCTGACTGACATCTGTACTCCTCGTGAGGTGGCCAATGTGTCATAAGATGGACACCATATAGGAAAATTACAAAATCCACTTCCAAACATGTCCAATGTTAAGACAATCACAGCCACCTCTATACAGGCTCTGACAGACAAACACACACTTGCTGTGTCCTGTATACAAACTCCCACCATACCAATATGTGTTTAGGGCATGTGCTATGGAGAATACTGGGTTGTGGCACGCCTACGGGTGTATACCTAAGTGGGTGACAACAACAGAAATGACAAAGGTGGTCATGTGATTTGTACAGAGAGTGCATACTCTACAAAGCACTGTATTTGTCTCACGCCGGCAGACACACACACACATACACACACACACACACTTGACATGTCTGGGATTAGAACACTGACCTAACTACTTTATTATACTACAGCATTACGCAGTTACAGAACACGCTACCGAGATTACTGGGGCACAGCTCTCCCAGAGGTGTATTTGTAGATGGGTGACATCATCAGCCTTGCCAAAGGTGGGTATAAGAAATGTATGGAGTGTGAGCAGTCTAAAAGCAATACTCAGTCCTCAGGCAGATGGGGACATACACACACACGGCATGTCTGGGATTAGAACACCGACCTAACTACTTTATTACACTACAGCATTACGCAGTTACAGAACGGGCTACCGAGATTACTTGGACACAGCACTCCCAGAGGTGTATTTGTAGATGGGTGACATCATCAGCCTACCAAAGGTGGGCATAAGAAATTTATGGAGTGTGAGCAGTTTAAAAGCATTACTCAGTCAGATGGGGACAAACACACATGACAAGTCTGGGATTAGAACACCGACCTAACTACTTTGTTACACTACAGCATTATGCAGTTACAGAATGTGCTACTGAGATTACTGGGACACAGCACTCCCAGAGGTGTATTTGTAGATGGGTGACATCATCAGCCTTGCCAAAGGTGGGCATAAGAAATGTCTGAAGTGTGAGCAGTCTAAAAGTATAATTCAGTTTTCAGGCAGATGGGAACAAACACACACAACAAGCCTGGGATTAGAACACTGACCTAACTACTTTATCACACTGCAGCATTATGCAGTTACAGGATGAGCTACCGAGATTACTGGGGCACAGCAATCCAGAAGTGTATTTGTAGATGGGTGACATCATCAGCCTTGCCAAAGGTGGGTATAAGAAATGTATGGAGTGTGAGCAGTCTATAAACATTACTCAGTCCTCAGGCAGATGGGGACAAACACACACATGCCAGTGGTGGAAACGGAACACCTGCCTATTTACAGATCACTATTACAATAGTGCATAGTTATGAGTCATACTACACAGACTGCACAGTTCAGGGCTGTCATTATGACCTTCTAGGAATGCGGACATCAACAGGGATACTGGCAGTTAAGATGTACATACCTGTGAACCTGAGTGTTTAAAGTAGGAATCCATCCTGACCTGGAGTATGCCCATCTGTGGAATGGACGACTACTATCACTATACAGGGTTACAATGGCCATGCCCATACACAGAGTCACATAACTGACACAAGGTGTCACTGGGCATGCTCACACACTTAGTACCACAGGGCTTTTCGGAATACACTATGTGTCCATCTACACAAGGTTATACTGGGCATGTTCATACACTTAGTAGCACAGGGCTGTCTGGGATGCACTCTGATTCTAAACACGGAAGGCCACAGTGGCCATGCTATTACAGGCAGACGTAAAGAACACATTGTAATGGGCTCTAGTGTTAGTAGTTGTCATTGTTAACAGGAACGCTGCTCTACATATATCTGACACCGGTCTTTTACACAACATCTGCTGCTGTCCATCACCTTAGATGTACCATCCTATACCAAGCACAATATCATTACTCGAGGTGATGTCTTGCTAGGAGTGGAAACTGCTTGACCAATGGCAACAATATCCTAGACCTAGTCATTACCAACATGAGTGACCGGTGTTCCACACCTGAAGTCAACTCCTGGTTGGTCTGATCCGACAATAAGCTTATCACCCTTAATATCCACATCCTGCCCCTGCCCTCCATTAAGGAAACCACAGTAAAAAATTTCTCCAAAGCCAACTTCATGCTTCTTAAGACAAAAGTGGTGAACTTCATGACACCCATGCAGGTGGACAATACAGTTACAACTGCTAAATCCTACACAAATGCACTCTATAAGCATTTACATGAGTGCATGGATCGTGCTATCCCAAACGGAACCAAGATGCTATCCTCCAAAAAAAGGAAGCCAATCTGGTGGTCCCCTGCCATAAACAAACTGTACAACAGAAGGAAAAAAATGTTGCAAAAGAGAGTAAAATCCCATGAGTGGAGGAGCTCCCTGGTCAGCCTCAGTAAGAAGCTGAGATCTCTTATAAGATCCTCCAAATCTAGCTACGAAAACAAAATTGCCACTAAATCCAAGGACAACCACAAAGCATTCTATAGCTATGTCAAGAATCTAGATGGCAACAGCCAGATCTGCTCTAAGTTACAGCACAAAGGCACCACAATTACAGAACCAACTGATATTGTCAACATTCTGGCAGATCATTTCAGTGCTAACTTTACCCCCCTTTCACCCCCTAAAGGGCCCATATCTATACAGGAAGAATGCAGAGTCCCTGTAATCACAACTATGCAGGTAAAAGCTGCACTCTCTAAAACCAAAAACACAGCATCCATGGGACCGGACAACATCCTAGGCTGCATTTTACATGATCTTCAGAATGAACTGGCTGCCCACTTAAACACCATGTTCAATAATAGCCTCTCATCAGGCTTTGTGCCCACTGACTGGTGCACAGCAACAGTTATCCCACTCCACAAAGGGGGAGCCACCACTGATCCTGGGAACTATCGACCTATTAGCCTGACGAGCCTGATTTGCAAGGTCATGGAACGTATTGTCATGGAACTCATAAACAAAGACATTGGTAACCTCCAAACTCTGGATCCCACCCAGTTCAGGTTTGTGAAAGGCAGATCATGCCTCCTGAACCTGATTGACTTCTTTGAGGCAGTCACCAAAGCTGTGGATTAGGGTAAGGTGGTTCACAGAGCCTATCTTGACCTCGCCAAGGCTTTCAACACCATCCCCCATTCTGGAATTATAGCTAAACTCACTAAACGAGGTATAAATCCCTACATCACAAGATGGGTTGCCAACTGGCTCACTGACAGAACCCATACTGTAAAAGTTGCAGACTCCAAATCTGACCTCAAAGCAGTGACAAGTGGAGTACCACAGAGTTCCATCCTGGGACCTCTCCTGTTTGGTATCTACTTCTCTGAAGTACAGGCTAACACAGAAGGCCTCTGGCTAATGAAGTTCGCAGATGACTGCAAACTAGGAGCAATAGTCAAGTCCCCAAATGATGTGGACATCCTACAGAAGGGCCTCACTGAGACAGATGCCTGGTGTCAGAGCCATGGCCTCAAGCTCAATGTCAAAAAGTGCAGTGTCATCCCCTTTGGTAAAAACTCTGTACCCATGAACTACAACAAAGGCAGCAATCTACTTAACACCAAATGCGTGATAAGAGACCTTGGGACCCAGGTGGACAGTAGTCTCTCCTTTGATAGTCACATTGCCACAGAAGTCAGGAAGTCCTTCTACGTGGCACATCTCATCATAAAAGGGTTCTCATCCAGGAAAGAAGAGGTCATTGTTCCCCTCTGCTCGTCACTCATTAGACTCATTATAGAGTACAACGCCCCTTTTGGAATTTACCTCACAAGACATCTGCAGCAGTTGGAAAGGCCACAGAAGTACCTCACAAAGAGGATTACTGGCCTCAAACAAATGCCCTACACTGACCGCCTCAAAAAACTCCATCTTTACTCCGTAGCATATCGCCTTCTCCGAGGTGATCTCTGCCTAACATATAAAGCTATGTCAAACCCAGAGCTGTTGGACATGCTACACCTAAAGAAATCCCAATCCCTCTGAGCTACACGCTCTAGGGACCTAAATCTTGTCACCACAATAAACAGGACACGCTGGAGGGATAGATTCCTGTCCCAGAGAGTTCCTATACTCTGGAACAAGCTACCCATCTATGTCAAGCAAAGTTCTTCATTAGCACTCTTCAAGAAAAATCTTGATGAGTGGATGGGAAATAGGAAATACACCCCGGGGATCACTTCTGTGTCTTTGCTCGACAGTGGCACAGGAAAATAACTTTCTTGGGTGGCGTAAGCCATGGAACCTTGCTGGCTACGCTTACATAGGCACTTAGGCCGATAGCCTAGTACCTACCTATGAACCTATGAACCAACACAATGAGCCTTGCTAGAGGTGGCAACTGCTTGACCAACACAATGAGCCAATGTACTACTGTAAGTACGAGGTTGTCCAGTGTTTGTCATTCTGAGATGACATGACTGACAGTACACATGCCTTTGACACATATCACATGCATCCATGATTCAAGGGAGTGGGGATAATACCCAAGTCACATCCGCCCATACAGTGCCATTCCAAGGCAAATGTCCTAAACACAGGATAACACCCTGACACCTACAGGACAACTGCATTGTATGCTTATGCTAACCAGTGCTAGATGTGTAGCGTCCATAATCACAGCTGCTCACTGTAGAACCAACAATGGGGAGTACTGACTTCTGTGCAGTGAGGAACACCTGGCTGATGGCTCTGTAGTGCAGAATAACACTACCACCATATACCTCAGAACCAGACATGTGGGCCATAACACAGGTACGGACCGCTCCAGGTGGTGGTGTCCCCACATACATAGAGTCCACTCACATGTACTGACCGGTACCCCCACAAAAGGCATCACAGATGAGTCATGTGCAGGACACAGTGTCACATGCTGCATTCTAGGATGTAAACCTCAGACACCACCATGCCCTTGGACCACCAACACGCATCCATACATGTTGTAGGACATATAAGAGTTTACCACCATGTGACCCTTGACCAGTGGACTGTACCGAGCTCTACATCAACTGTAGAGAGTACCCATGTACTGACACAGTTGCATCATGTGTTATGCAATGCAATGATACCACTGTCTGTAACCAGGTCAGCTGGACACATACCAGGGGCTCTCGGTTATTTACAGCATTAGCAGATGACTGTTGCTGTACACCAGTACACACCCTCATGTTTGGATATGACATACATGTACCTGCCCTGGGTATGTGCATGCCACACACACACACACACACACACACACACACACACACACACACACACACACACACACAACATACATGTAAATAGCATAGCTGTTGTTGTCCTTTGTGCAAACAGGTGGCTACAGCCATTACACACATGCACATGGAATGTAGGTCCATGGCTGCTGAATGCTAACAGTACATAAGATGTGATATCAATGTTGACAGAAGTAACATTCCCTCTGTACCGATCACCCATTACACCTATCATATCATACAACAGTCTATGTGTCATGTATGTCATTACACATATCCACCAATTGCAATGCCTACAAACATGCCCAAATGACAGGATTGCAGGACTTACACACATGTACATGTAATGGTGTGCATTCAGATAGCATGCATGTGCAGTTGCTGATGTATGCAGGTGACATGTATCCTAGTACATCATGCAGTTGCAATGCAGCCTCAACATTGCCAACTGTATATGGTGATATGCTGAATGCACGGAAAGATGTACCTCAGGTATGGACAGATGTGTGGAAATAACTAAGTGGTGGGGCATCTTTGCAGATGAATGTTTGCTGAGGACAGCTTACAGGTGTGTCACAAGCAGTCTTACAATAACCTGTGTAACCGGTAAGCAATGGTTTCATTAATTGAAGGACATAACACACAACTTAGACAGCGGTCAGGGTGATACCAAAGGTAAATCACTTGACACCTGTTAACAGTTAAGATGTCCTGTGTGCATATATCAGCACTGTTGCCAAAGGAAGCGTCAGTACACTTTGTAATGCGTGCAATACTGCTGTAAGTCTGTCATACATATCATGAGCTAGGCAGGTCTTTGATTCACAGTATTGGCATGTGTGGTTGCATGTGTGTCCATATATGTCATGTATGGTGGAGAATATATCTGCAATACTGCAATGTAGAAAGCAGGACATAGGCAGGGGCATGTATCGCACACATGTGAGGTATCTGTATGTGCGTGACATAGGTGTATTCCATACTGGTGTGTGTGTGTGTGTGTGTGTGTGTGTGTGTGTGTGTGTGTGTGTGTGTGTGTGTGTGTGTGTGTGTGTGTGTGTGTGTGTGTGTGTGTGTGTGTGTGTGTGTGTGTGTGGCTGTCTGGTCCCTGGAGTGAGGATGTATGTTACCATACTGAACTGATAAGACCTCTCCCCCCATCTAGGCGATGCAATCTACTACCCATGTTGATGTCCTCGATCTTAGGGCATACTGAATACCTGTACATGTGTATTCTCTGTGGCACTTCATGTAGGTGTACAGTAATGTAATGATAATTTGCACATAGGCAGTGGTCCTCACCTCAACAGTAGTAACTGTGTGTGAGTGTGTGTTATTGTGTTGGTGAATCCGTGAGTGTGTGGGTGTGTTACTGTGTCATTGAATACATATGTGTCAATACCTGAGTGTGTGGGTGCGGTTGTGTGTTGGCATCCTGTCATGGGAACGTGTATTACTGCTTCCCAATGAGGCATCACACTTCCCACTGGCCTCTACACTTGTAATCAGCTAGACCGCTCTCTTACCTCACCACTCCATGTAACTGTACCTGTGATGTCACCCAGTATGGATGTCACGTCTGTAGCCACAGTAGCTTAATACACAGCTATCATGCTCTTGGATCAGTAGACATGTTTGGAACGTGGGACATTCTCACTGTTATGTGGCAGCTACACAGTGCATGCGGGTATATTCATACATACCTGTGAGTAGTCCACATTGACATATGGGACACTAACTGCAAACACTGACATCCACCGGTACACGCAATTAGACCTGAAGGAGGACAGCAGAACATCATGACCAACATGCAGTTACTGTTATTACACAAGACACATACTGTTAACAGTACAAAATGCATTGTACACCTGCAGTACATGGTATGTCTGCTGCCTGTCAACAGTACTCAACAATTGTAAATTACACTTATCATCCTAGTCTGTTCACCCTGTGCATCAGACCATATGAGCATGTCCCTGCACCAATGATGTGAATGTCAGGGATGCTGCACAGGCATCATCATATGCATAGGGTGATAATGTTTGCCAGAGGCCTAGGCTGCACCATTGGATGACATCATGTGTGTGGGTTAGGGCCTTTGATCTAATTGGGCATGTGTGGATGTTATGCATGTGTGTTTTGTGGTGCCCTACATATGTTTCCAGTATGTGCGTGTATGTATGCACACAGTTCTGTCATGTGTCTGGCCTACACAGGGGTATTATTGACAACTGCGGACTGTACAGGCCAGGTTTTACAGTTCACGGTGTCCGGCCATGGACATGTGACCTGTGCCTGCCAGGGATTGCACGGGCACTACCAGGCAGAGGTGCAGATTGGGTACTGTCTGATGACACTTGTCCACTGGAACCATGTCACTGTTGGGACCATCTCGGGCCACATGCACATGGCCTGCTGTGTCACGGTGTGGACAGCACCAGATGCACTGCTGCTGCTACCACCACTATGGGAGCGGACACGTGAGGTAGCTTGTACACGCAGACCTGAAACAGGTGATGTAGCAGGCCTACGTCCACGTGCCCAATGCCTCACTCCTACCAGATGTTCCAACACAGACAGCTCACGCTCGTGGATTGTCATGCCACGGTCAAGGACTCCAACCATGTCACCCAGCCTTATATCCAAATCTTCAGCAATCTGCTGTTGAGCATTTACCATTGCCTGAATGTTGTTGTTTAAAGAACAGACAGCAGCCCTCTGAAGTCTCTGATCTTCTCTGTTGTGCCATTCAGCATGTGCCTGTGCCTCCATTACATCCTGAAACATGCGACTGGTGACACCAGCTGCTGCGCTCTGTCTTGCAGGAGCATGTTGGCCCGAGGTCCTTCTACGTGTGGGGCACCACCAGTCAGTTGGCTGACATCATGGTGTGCAGGCACATCTTCCATAGCCCCCACACTTTCCTGTTCCAAGCTACCACATGCCAACTGTCCTTCCTCTATGCCCACTAGTGAGGGGGTATGTGTAGGCATGGGATCTGTGTGCGGGGATGAGGGGGATATAGCTGCAATGGCAACCAATAGCACAGTTTCAGCCCCTGACATCCCTGCCTGCACCTCAATCATACGTTCATCATCATTGCTAGTGTCTGTGGGGACACTAACATCAGATGGACTGCAGGAGGGCAACGCACCTACATTGCCTGTGAGGGCAGACAAGAACTGTACATTACAATATATACAATAGACACACACACACAGACACACACACACACAGACACACACGTATGTTTTATGACAGAAGGCATGCAACATGTATGTGATACGGCAGACGGCATGCAGCGCAGACAATAATAGTGGTAGTTATACAAATCTGGGTTGCACACAACAGCATGCATGTGTCATAGCAGATGGCATGCAAATTACACAATCATAGTAGTAGTTAGCATGCATCCCTGTTACATCATGTAGACCAGCACAGGGTTACAGTACACCTGCCTGATGTGTGGCATATGACCTTGACAATCACATGTAGTATGATATGTGATCTGCTGACGTGTGCAATGACATGCATACATGTTTAACACAATGGTGACCTGTCAAATATACAGTGGGGTAATGGTGTCTCAATGCAGTGTTGTCTGTCCGCCCTACAGATATACTGCACATTTAGCTGATGTGCATGGCCATTGCAGGGAATCATGAGGCATCTCTATTGCTATACAGTGTGAGTTACAGACACAGTTCATAGCCATGACTGTGTTCATATACAATACATATATACTGTGGAATGTGACCCACGTCACTGAGGTGTATACACACTAAATCATGATGTGGAATGTCTGACACAGGTCACTGAAGGGTATATGGATGACACCCCTGCACATCTGCAACCATATTGCTGCTGCCTGGCAACTATGGCCAGACATGGCAAATATGTTGGTACACCATGTCCCACATGACATCTGTGTACCACACACACAGACACACACACACACACACACACACACACACACACACACACACACACACACACACACACAAGGAGCAAGTATGACATTGATGTCCGACACCAGCAAGGGGAATGTACTGTATCTGTGGGCTGATGTGGATACTGTACAGGTGACTGCTGTCATGTTGTGACACCCTCAAGATGTTCAACACATCTTATGTGGTGGATTGATGTCATGCCTACACAAGATGTGCACAGGCCTGTAGGATGTCTAGTGTTCCACATCTACAATATAACCATTACACAAGCCCATAGTTGGACCATATGTAGCCATTGTATGACAGGGTGTACACACTAGCACATCACGTCTACTGTGTGTGTTGCTTCATGTCTCTGGCCATCCTCCATGGCCATATGTGTACATGTGTTTGGCCAAGTTATTGTGATGGGCAACTATTTCACATGTCTGTGTTGTCCCATATGACATACACCCATAGATGTCATATGCTCCACTGACGACAGGGTTATGCAGACAAAGGGTGGTAAGTGGGATATGTTTTCAGGTTAGTTAGGCAGTGTTGCAGCCAGGCCACTAGATGTCATGGACATGTCAAGATAGCACATCACATTGTATGACATTCATAGCAGGGCTATGATCCACACCAGTGAATCCTGTGGGCTGGCCATACTCCAGCCCACTGTGTAGTACTGTTTGTATTCCCCTCATGTGTAGTTCTGATCTGTAGTACATGTCCCTACAGTGAACAGCACCTCCACCATTGTATGCACAGCTGCCCACACATCTGGTAATGACAGTTTGTGAGGATTCATGTTGGTGAGGTGATTCACATAGTTTGCAAGTGTTGCACATGGGTAGGCATTGTGATGCATTGCAGGTCCGACCTGTATATTGTGACAGAACCATACATTATGTGTACATGTGGTAAATGGCCACATGGCAGATAGATCTGTGCATTACGATGCTTGATAAATAATAACAGTCTCACCTACAATGAGCTGCTGTTGCAGCAGAATGCCAGAGGTACCTAAATAGGAGTAACACAGCAGTATGAGCATTATCCATGCCTGTATGATGGCTACAGGGTGCAATGTGCATGTTAACACATACACCAGTACATTAGACTATACTATGGTGTATGCACATGTGTGCATACACAGAGTAGCATACTATAGTATGCGGCATGTGTGTATACTATAGTAAGTGGCATGTGTGTATACATGCTTTGCATATGATGTCACATTACATATTGTACAGTGACACATGCAACTATATGGAATATAGTTGTTATAGGTGCAGTACTGACTTACCAGGCAACTCCAGGCTCAGTGGTTGAGAGACACCCACCTCCACAATATCGGCTAAGGCTTGTGGATGTTGTTCTGCAGGTGTCCCCAGGTTGGCCAGTAGCTCCTCGGTACGTGTGAGTGGGGGCTGGGTTGGTGGTCCACCACCTGTTGCACTTTGTTCCCTGGCGATTGCATTTGCATGCTGTTTCACCCATCTAATGAGGTCTGTACAGTGTCTGCACACCTGCTGGTATGTGTGATTGTGGCCACCCACATCATTAACCCACCTGCAAAGTTCCATCCACAGGGCATCCTGCTGCTGTGCATCCTGTGGCACATGGCTGAACAGGATATCATGATTGTCATGTAGGTATGGGATGAGGGCCTCATCCTCCAAGTGGGTATAAGGGGGTAGCCTTGTACGTGGCATACCTGGAAGACATAATGATGGAGAAAGGTCACAGTAACTCACAGAGACATACAGAGCTACAGCTGAGCATACATGTGTATCGCATTTATTATGATTAAATAGTTGTATTTGCAAATCTACATGACACTGACATCACTGACATGTTTGTGTCACACATGTGACACTCAATGGTGAGTGGATATTATCACCATATATGTGTGTGTGTCACCTGATTACATTGCTCATACTCCATGTGGATGATGTCTTGATGTGGGCATGTCTGTTTGCCTGTACTGGTGTTCCTACCTATCAGCACATGGCTGGATGTGTCCACATTAATGCAGTCGACCTTGATCCTGTGTATATGTCACATATAAAGACTTACACTGCCTTAACAGACATGACCTGTGACCCTGCAGACTTGCTCACATAAGGTTTTACATGTATGTGTTCTGCCATATACATCTACACGGCACTGTACAGCAATTGAACATCCTGCCATGTATCACCTGCATTACACATGTGATACACATGGGACACTGGCTAGCCAGATGGTATTTGCAGGGATGGATATCAACTATAGCATGTACAGTCAAAGTCAACTAGTAGGCTATATGCCATGGGCCATGTATGAATCTAGGATGAAAGGTTACCTGGCTGTAGCTGACAGGCAGGTCTCTTGGGCCAGGTGGAGCAGTGCCACATTACTGATCCACAGGGTTAATGATACATTTACCATATGGTCATCACACCATGTCTGAGAGGGGAGGGATGTGCAGCTTTGCTGGACAGGAATGCATAGTATGGCAGGACTATGTAAAGTGTATGGGACTAGGATCTGTCCAGCATGTGGTGATCCTAGTATTAGGAAGGTGGATGTCCATGAAGTATGTGTTTGAGATCAGGATGTGTACGTGTAGCATGTCCAACATCACTGGGTTGGACATGGATTTATTCAGGGTATGCATCATGCTACATAGTGGAGATGGGGAATGGGAAGGCTGGTGTAGGCTATTTGCACATGGCCAATACCCCTTAAAGGAAATATGTGATCTGATATGGGTCACTTGAGTGTTGTGTATGGCTGGACAATGATCTCTATATTCATGGATGGCACCCTGTCATGATTAGGGTTGCCACATATGACTACCTGACAGGTGTGGTGATGTGGCTATTACAGGAAAGACAACTGCCCAGCCGCATCCCTTACACACAGTGTCCATTATGTTGACTGCTGCCTAGGTGGTAGTTCATGGGTATAAGGTTATTAACATAGGGGTGAAAATGCAATATGTAGCTGTCATATTCTGGCCATATGTCACACACACCTCACCCACAAAGCCCCTTCTGTATGTTGTCCATAACACTCTTGAGTCGGCTATTGCTCCTAGGTCATAGTCATTCGCATACGTCAATAGGCAAATGCCTTCTGTTTGTCTGTGTTTTATGGACTACAATGAGGGGGAATACAATTAATTAACCCTGTCTTAATGTAGCTGGCACTGGTGTGATGAGCATGTATTATTCAGACACCTTCTGTAGTGTTGGTTCTGCCAGCAGTCCCATTGCAAAACACTCCTGTGACATAGGAATGTACATCTAGTATGCCGAGTGTAGGTGGAACACAGTATGGATGATGATGTCCTATAACCTGGCAAGGTTATGATATGCAGTGTGAAATCAACCTTACTGTCATCTATATCTCTACTGCTGACATCAAATAATTTGATCAAGGTTCATGGCCTTTCAGACCAGACTCAGCAGGGTAGTAGTGCAGTAGTTCTCATTATCAGTGGTGTCTCCCACTTGGTGGGTTGTGATACCTGTTGTTGTGCATCATTCAGTGTGTACACAGCCTGACATGGAGCTATGTTTTACATGATGTGTACGTGGACAGCAACTTGTTTTGCCATATGTGTATGATACAGCCTGTGATGTGGACAGGTCCCATGCAGCCTGAGTGCAGCTTGTACCTACATAGTTGTGAGTACAGGGGCTCTGTGGTGTACATGGATATATGACTGTGTACCTGTTGGGGGGGGGCAGTGTGTTTATGTTATCCAAGACCCTATCGGGATTGCTTATTCATACTCAGCACTTGTTCACAACTTGTAAGCACTACATAAGCTACTAATTACTATAGCACTCAATCTTCCTCATTACATAGAGGTAAACAGGTTTTGCACATACTTTTCTCACTTGCTTAGAGTAAAATAGCTCTTGTACTCACTTTCCTCACTTATCTAGGGGAAATTAGTTTTATATTCGGGCATGTCCAAGGGTCAGCTGCCAGTGTTCTCTCCTGTCTATCTGATTAATCTGGACATCTTGAGGCAATATAGACATTGCCTCATGTACATAGACAACCCTCTCTGCCTACCACCCAACACTACAACCTGTGAGAGATGCACTTATCTAGCCAAACTGGAGGTAAACTCTCTCCAACCAAGCCAGACCCTGACAGTCATGTGGAGAAGGTAAATATTCACACCACACCCACACTCCTCACATAGTCTCAGTGAATCTACCCCACCATTGACTGAGAAAACAACTCAAGTACCAACTCATTAGCTCAACAATTTCTGGAATTCATACACACCAATGCCCTGAATCAACATATCCACATACACACCAGGGGCAACAATATCCTAGACCTAGGCATTACCAACATGAGTCACCGGTGTTCCACACCTGAAGTCAACTCCTCGTTGGTCCAATCTGACCATAAGCTGAACACCGTTGATATCCACATCCCACCACCACCCCCCCCCATTAAGGAAACCACAGTATAATATGTCTACAAAGCCAACTTCATGCTTCTTAAGACAGACGTGGTGAACGTCATGACACCCATGCAGATGGACAATACTGTTACAACTGCTGAATACTACACAAATGCACTCTATAAGCACTTACACGAGTGCATGGATCGTGCTATCCCAAACAGAACCAAGACGCTATACTCCTAACTAAGGAAGCCAAACTGGTGGTCCCCTGCCATAAACAAACTGTACAACAGGAGGAAGACACTGTTGCAGAAGAGAGTACAATCCCATGCATGGAGGAGCTCCCTGGTCAGCCTCAGTCAGAAGGTGAGATCCCTTATAAGATCCTCCAAAGCTAGCTACGAAAACAAAACTGCCACTAATTCCAACAACAACCACAAAGCATTCTATAGCTATGTCAAATAACTCGATGTCAACACCCAGATCTGCTCTGAGTTACAGCACAAAGGCACGAACATTACAGAACCAACTGATATTGCCAACATCCTGGCAGATAGGTTCAGTGCTACCTTTCCCACCTCTCACCCCCTAAAGGACCCATATCTATACAGGAAGAGTGCAGAGTCCCTGTACTCACAACTACACAGGTAAAAGCTGCACACTCTAAAGCCAATATCACAGCATCCATGGGACCGGACAACATCCCAGGCTGCATTTTACATGAACTTCAGAATGTACTGGCTCCCCACCTACGCACCATGTTCAATAATAGCCTCGCATCGGGCTTTGTGCCCCTGAATGGTGCACAGCAACAGTTATCCCACTCCATAAAGGTGGTGCCACAATGGACCACGGGACCTATTGCCTTATAGGACTGACTAGCCTGGTCTGCAAGGCTATGGAGCACATCATCATGGATCTCAGTCACAGAGACATTGGGAACCTCCAAACCTTTGACCCCTCCCAGTTTGGATTTGATAAGGGCAGACCATGCCTCCTAAACCTGGTGGACATCTTAGAGACAGTTACCAAGGCATTAGATGAGGGTAAGGAGGTCCACACAGCCTACCTAGATCTCTCAAAGACTTTCAACACCATTCCTCATTCTGGTATTATTGACATACCCATCCACCTGAACATTAACCCTTACGTCATGTGATGGTTTGCAAAGTGGCTCATGGACAGAACCCATGCAGTGGGAGTTGCATACCCTAGGTCTGACTGTATACCAGTTATAAGTGGCGTCCCCCAGGGCTCAGTCCTAGGACCCCTCATGTTCGCTATATTATTCTCTGACATACAGGCAAGCACAGGAGGGATTTGGCTGAAAAGGTTTGCAGACGACTGCAAACTAGGGGACATAATTGTTTCCCCAGCTGTTACAGACACCCTCTGGAAGGGTCGCACTGAGATGGATACCTGGTGTCAATATCATGGCTTCAAGATGAATGCCAAAAAGTGCATAGTCATCCCCTTTGGATATAACTAATTACCCGCGGACTACCACATAGGTGCTAGTCCCCTACATACAGAAAAGGTAATAAGGGATCTGGGAACCCCAGTAGATAGCAATCTCTCCTTTGATACCCATAATGACAAGGTGGTTAGAATATCCTTCTACGTGGCCCCCCTAATCTCTAATGGATTTGCATCCAAAACAAAGGAGGCCATTGTGCCTCTCTACTCATGACTTATTAGACCCATTAAAGATACAAAACCCCATTTGGGATATACCTTACAAGACAGTTGCAACAGCTTGGAAGACCACAACAGTACCACACCAGGAGGATTACTGACCTCAAACAGATGACCTATGCAGCCCAACCTAAGAAACTCCAGCTGTACTCGGTTGCATACCTCATACTCACAGGTGATCTCTGCTTGACATACAAGGCCCATGTCCAACCTTGTATTGCTGGATATGCTCCACCTAAATAGAGGCCCCTGAGAGCCACATTCTCTAAGGATATACACTTAACCACAATAATGACTAGGACGTGCTGGACGGATAGATTCCTGACCCGGAGACTTTGGAACATGATTCCAATGTACATCAGGCAGGGCCCCTCACTAGCACTCTTCAAGGGAAACCTTGACATGTGGATGGGAGACAGACATGTACCTCGGGGATCACTGCAGTGGCCCTGCTGGACAGAGGCACAGGGAACTAATGGCTCTGCTGTTCAGAAGCACAGGGAACTAACCTATGGGAGTGGCAAAAGCCAACACACTCTAGCTAGGCTTATAAATACCCTTGGTAAGACAGCCTAGTACCTACCTTTGCACTTATTACATGTCTTATGTGCATGGATAGTTAACTAGCTCTTCCATTTTACTTTGCTATCATGCTGATAAACTGTATGGTGACTACAAGTCATATGTATCCTGTTATTGTGTATTGTAAATGCCAATAGACATAACTAATGTTTGCCTAAGATAACAGTAATGCTATGTAACGTGTAATACATATCTGCCTACAATACTGTACATTACACAGTTATTGGCACAATATCCCACAATGCAAATCATAATTGCACAGTGGGCCAACCTTCGACATGTTAGTCTCAGTAATACACCCATACATATGGCTACTGTTACAATATATCAACATATACTATCCCCTGTTATAGCACATACTTGTTGGACCAGCCCTGCCACTGACAGTGGCTGGTGAGGAATATTAGTGTTCAAAGCCCTTATATAGCATCCCTTGTGGTGTATGCGGTGTGTGCCTTGTGACCTACAGCAGTACACACATAAATACTACAAGTGTTGCTATGCTCAACAATAAATCACTACAAGATAACTGTTTCCACTATATGGATTTTGTGCACTTTAAATATTACAGAACAGGTACTAAATAAACAGACATACTGAGTGTTCTACATACCTTATTAGTAACCCGAGGTGTCGTTGACTGTTAATTCAATCCTTTTCAGTTTGTGTTTCAATCTTCTTTCTAACATTCTGTTGGTATATACAGATGGTTTGAATGTGTGATAAGCCATCCTTTTCTAATTAAATATCAGTAACATGTGCTATCCTGACCACCAGTTGGTGTTCCAAAGTAGTTAATTAGATACACATCAGCTGTGCAGCTACTCCGTTAGCCGATACCATAGCAACAGTGGTGTATAACTGAGTACTCCACTTGCGCATTGTCCGTTTGCCTTCCTTTTGAGGAAGACGGCCTGGATATGTTGTTTGTCATGTATTTCAACAGCTATATGGAGACAGACAGAGATATATTAGCTTCATGACTCCCGTGGATTGTGTGTAATGGCTAGACGATTTTGTTCTACATGTGAGTACAGCTGTTATACTTCAGAACATTGCTACTTATGCAGGGTTCGTTTGTACCTGATACTTCTGCAGATGTTTCAGTCTGGCAAGGATGTTTGGGTAGCTCAAGGCTGTACGGCTATGCATGAACTGGGTTCTACCTGACATAATCGAAACCACACAACACCGACAACCACATCACCGACACCACATATTCGACAGTCCATAAACACGAAACCACACATAACCGACAACGAAATAACCGACGGTACACAACACGAAACCCCATACAAAACAAAACACATCCCATTTCCACAAACCACACACACAACACAAGCACACCAAAATCCTTACAACCCTACAACCTTACCCCTAACCTAAACCCCGACTATCGCACACCTACCTCCTAACCCTAACTCACTTAACCCGCCCCTAACCCTAACTAACCCTAACCACCCTGCCAACCCTAACCCCCTAACCCACCCACGCCTTCACCACCCTAACCTATAACCCCCTAACCCTAACTCACCCAACCCTACCCCTAACCCTAACCCTACTCCCACCCCACCAGACCCTCAATCTCCTAACCCACCCCTCCGTCCGTCCACATACCGCCAATCTTTCCCCTTACCGGCATCCTCGTGGTGTTGTCATCACTGCATTGTCACAGCTCTTTCCCAACCCGATTCGCGTCGGTCATCTTCGGCCGTGTTCTCATCAGACTCCGTTCGGTCGGTCTTCTCAGCTGTCGACGAAGTCAGGTAGAACCATGAACTGTTATGTGGTTTACAGTGCGCTCACCAGACATCATTGATTTAGTGTACATGTGTATCATACTGTGCTGTTACTCAGTAATTGGTAACACTTCCTGGTGTACACACAACCCACTGAAATGGGATTAGTGCAAATAACCCCTGTAACATCAGCAGCTGTTCCATTGCATAACAGCAACTATTTCACATAGGGCCATGATAGTGTGTCTCTGACAAGGTATGTTAAGGCTTCTGCAGATGTCGTACAGTGAGTGAATGATTTGTGATGTTATTACAGTTTGTATTGTAATTTGTTTGGGTGTGGGGGTGATGTTGGTGAGTGTACATAGCAGATGTAGGTGCGTAGGAACTTCTTTTATACATAATCGATATGTGCGTGAGGGTTCCTTCCCTATTTGAATGCCTATCCTTTAGTTGACTAATACTATAGTAATTGCAGGCTGATTCATTAAGGCACTGTTAAGTGGTTCCTGTATAGCATGCAGGTGATGTTAGTCCTTGAATCCTTTCGTCAATACATCGGAATGTAATAAAGTGTTGCTGCATAAAAGATGTGTATTTCTGTCATAGGTATTTGCAGTCGTTGGAGTTGTGTTGTTTACTGACCCTCTTTGGCTAGGGTTGCCACCTTTTCATATGGCCATAGTGGGACATTTTCAGGACACACATCAGATTTTACAGGCCGACACAAACCCACGGTCAATACAAGGGATAGAACTTTCCTTTATTGCCTAAATATAAGCTTATTCTTGTAGCAGTTTAGTTGCTTATCCTGTTTCTTGTAACATGTAGGTATTTTAGATACAGAAAGAACTATTGTATGCAACTATTACATTACATATGGGACATAATTATGTCCTACAATCTCAGGACATTTGCCACATTTAATATATTTGGTCAGGACACAACTGCCCAAAGAGGGACTGTCCCTCACAAAGTGGGACAGGTGGTAACCCTATCATTGGCTCATGTCCATAGCACATATTTGCAATAGTGTATAGGCATATACTCTCCATATCCTTTGTTCATAAAGGTTGGTCGTGGCAGAATGTGTGATTGCTATGGTCCATGTTATACTCATATATGAACACTTCAACCACTGTATATGGGATACCTACGGAATCCCGAAACCACACAATTCCGATGCCCACAGTACCGGGCCCAGACTCCCATACCCCACATTACTGACTGCGACAGTAACTCGCGAAAGTAACACAAACATGGAACACACACACGCACACAGACACACTGCTACCCACCACATCCAAACAAACCATCCTACACTACGTATGGACAGGTGGGCAAGCCGCCCCACACCCCCTATGTGGGTGTCTGCGCCCCCCACATCCCCCCTACTTTAATATTCTACCTCCTAGATCGCACAGACGCACAAAGCTAACCCACACCCACACATTACAGTCCCCCAGGAACACACACCACACTCAGAACACACACATACACACACTACAGCCCTCAGAAACACACTTACACACAATAACCTACCTGAACCTCAACACCAGAAGCACTGACTAGCTATCCCTTAACATCGTGATTTTAAACCTCTCACATCTGGTGTTTCGGTACTGTGTTCTTTCGGACTTTAAGCCTCGTGATTACACTCGTCGGTATGTCAAGCAGTCGGTATGTGGAAGGTATCCCATTTATATGTACCTCCATGGTTATGTAGATGTTGTTAACCTATCTATATATCTACATATATATGTATATACCCATATATCGACACATATCTCTCTCTCCTTCTCTCTCTCTCTCTATATATATATATATATATATATATATATATATAGATGTATATATATATATATATATATATATATATATATATATATATATATATAAAACATACACCTTTCATTGGGTACATGTCAGTTTGTCCTATTTCCATGCATTCCTACCTTTTGTGTTTTATCCTGTCAGTATACACAGCTGCCATTGGTACATCTCACGTAGCTTAGTGCTATGTTGTTGTGAAGATTGTGTACATGGTTGCGTGTTCTAATCCTGGCAATGGTATTTCACTTCTCAGAGCAGGCACTGGTAGTGCAAGAGTGATTAACGCACATTTCAGTGGTTGTGTGTTCCACATGTTTATTATTCTGTGGAATACTACCTATATATGCAAGCTGTGGTTAAGGTATACTATGTAACATGTAAATCATCTGAGAAGATTCATGTCATGGATACTCCCCATTGTTTGGAGCTACATCCCTGATTACATTATACAAAACCCCTCACTAACACTCCAGGGAATCCTTGCAGAGTGGGTGGGGAACAGAGGATACACCCCAGGGATCCGGCAACTGGCTCTGCTCCACAGAGGGACAGTTAGTTAATCAATAGGGTTGCGACAGCAGACACCTTTTGGCTATGCTTAAGAGTGGCCTCGGGCAGTTAGGCATGTACCTATCTATGTATCTATGAACCTATACATACAGTATGGGCACATGCTGATAGCTTAATTTACTGTTCAGGTATTTACCTACCTTGTGCCAATGGCAGTTATGTGTACAATAGTTGAGGGCTACCTATGTAGGATGCACACAGTAGACCACATATACATGACAATTTACAGGTGGTCATGTGTGTGTGCCATCCATGTTTGCTGTGTGTGCAGGTGGAGAAGAGTGTCAGTCCATAAGTGCCTACACTGTCAGTGTGTGTGCTATATGTTCCTTCTTTGCCAAGGCATGGGCATACTGGGCACGCATCCATCTGCCTACTGGGGCTGGCACAGGGTGTTCATGGTCTGAGTCTCTCTGTGCCTGTGAGGCCCTTGGCAATGGTGGTGGGCTATGAGGGCCTTCACCATTCTGTCCCTGCTGCAGCTTTTTCCACAGGATCATATTGTGTAGCATGGCACATACTATGAATATGTGGGCACACGTGACTGGAGAGTACTGCAAGGCTCCACCAGATATGTCCAAGCAATGGAACCGTGATTTCAGCATCCCAAACACGCGCTCTATGATGATTCTGGTTTCTGCGTGTGCCTCATTATGGCGTTCTTACGTGGCTGTGTGTGCATTTCTGATGGGAGTTATCATCCACGGTTCCAGTGCATATCCAGCATCCCCCACCAGGTGGCCATATGGGATGTCCCCCCTGGCAAATACCTGATACAGCTGTGAGGCATGCCAGATGTGGGAGTCGTGATAGCTTCCAGGGCTGTCAGCACACACAACCATGATAATGTCCTGGGCATTGCACATGACCTGGCAGTTGATGGAGGGGTATCCCTCGCGGTTTATGTAGCGCCTACCCTGCTCACTGGGTGGTGACTTAATGTGTATGTGTGTGCAGTCTATTGCACCCAGTACCTCCGGGTAGTCTGCCACATGGTGGAAGAGATGCATATTGCTGGCCAACTCCTCCTGCGTTCGGGGGAAGTCTATGTGCTCATTGGCATGTGGTAACATGGCATCCAGGAACTGGTGGAGTACCCTGGATGCTGATGCCTGTGAGATCCCCATGATATCCCCAGTTGGCCTTTGGAAGATACCTGTGGCTAGTATTCTCAAGCTTACACATACCTTTGTGTCCTCTAGAATGGGTTCCCCTCTGTTACTTCTGGCTCTGAGGCGTGGCCGGAACAGCTCAACAAGTTGCTGTATGGTGTCCCTGTCCACCCTGTAACACTCTACTATCTCCAGATCATGTAGCCCCTGGTAGGTTACCTGGGTCTGAACACTCTTCTCCTCCTCCGGTGCCTGAGATAGTTGTCAGCATCATCCTCCACACCAGTCTCCAACACATGCTGGTGAATCAAAGCTATGGCAGCCCCTAACATGTACATATTAAAAGTTCCCTGTCTGTATACACCAATGGTGCAGAGTGTCTGGGAATACACAAATGTGTGTGTGGGGCTTTCACACCTTATACTATTGTGCAATGGATGATGTTGGTGTAATTGGGTGTGTATGTGCAATTCCAGATGTGGGGTATCTTAATTATTGGTTTTACAGCAGGTACTGCTATTGTGGTTCCTTTGGTGTTGACTTACGCTTGGCTGCCGTGATTCATCTATTGCCCTTTACTTCACTTTTCAACCCGATTCCCCCTCCCATTGTCAATCATGCATCCAGCTGCCGGCTTTCTTGTTTTGTACTTTCACAACCCAGGATTGTGCTGGGAAATGTGTTATGTAGCTGATCTACTGCAAGTTTGCTTTGTTCTGCTGTGACAGTTCTCTTTTCTTTGCTGTACGGAACCTCCCCTTTCCTGTTCTGCAGGTAGCTGCTAGCAGCCTTGTTAGCTGTTGTCAATGGTTCACTGTGAGTTCCTAGGTGTTAATTACTCATTTGTACTCCAATTACCATTTGGATGCATTTCCTTATTGTCTTTCCATATCCTTCCTGTTTCAGCTGTGGTGCACGCTGCGCACAGTGGTTTACCGGGTTTCAAGCGCGTTTTCATCCATGTTCACATTCACTTTCGATTACCTTGTGTGCTCTCAGCTAAGCAAAGCTATGGCTACTTTCACACCCCTATCCTACGGGTTTGCTTACAACAGGCAACCCAGATTAGCAATGCTCCAATGTGCTTACAGCTACGGTGGTGCACCCCTCTCTTGATGTCATGTTTACCTCCAGGCCACCCCTCGGTGTTGTACCGCTATGCTGTGTGGTACATCCTTATGCTGGCAGGGTGTTTGCGATTCAGTATTACTTGACTCATTTGCATGGCATTGACTACTAATTCCTAGTTACCGCGCAGAACACTGTCACAGACCCTTAGCAACCCTTGCATCATGGTTGCGGTGTAGCATGCCTGCCATTGACTATTATGGGGAATTCATGAATTGTGTTACATTGCAGTTTTATGACATCTAAATATATTTTCCATGTGATCCCGTTTGCGCACCGATGCACTGCAGTTTTACTTTGCGTTAGTGTGGCCATGACATTAAATGTTATTTTTTATGTGTTGTGCGTGTTTTTTTATGCCATTGGCTATATATTTAGCCATTGGCATATATTAACATTATAATATGTAGGTTTGGTCTGCTTTCATGGCTTCAATTTTATGTTTGAAAAAATGTAAACCATTTTTTTGGTTTACATTTCTTCATGCTTACGCTACGCCTGCACCACTTCATGAATCGCTATATACCTTCATTTGCATGCTACACTGCTGTGCATGGGGTAATTAGCATACATGCGCTGGGAACTGCGCAGCTCTGGTGTATGCTGGTAGTGCATGTGGAAACAGCTCATACCTGAATCGCTCGGCGGCCATATTTGGCGCTAGATCACCGACGTTACTCCGGCACCTGGCGCAAGCTTCATGAAACCCGGGGTATATCTCTATTCTCTTTTTTTGAGAAAGCTGCACTCAGAAAGGCTGTAAGTGGCTTGTGACTTAAAGGGATGTGCTTGTTAGAATATTCCAATACCATAGGCATTACATGCCTTAGAAATATTTATGCAATGAGATGAGTTGTTGCTTTTATCACTGAAGTTATTTTTCAGAAATGCAGTTCCATGATTGTACTCTGCCACCGTATCAGCAGTTTTGCATGTGAGTCCAGGTCTCCATTTAAGACATCCTAACAAATAAGATAGGGTAGTTTTATGTCACTGCTGAGGCTATTTGCTAAACAGTAATAGAGCAAATGGCCTTAAATATTTGGTTAATTTTTACAGGCATTAGTGCTCGCGGGCTTCATTCTGCAGATGTTGAAACTATAAAAAAGGAGTTGTGCTGCTTGGAAAACAAAAGTAGCAGGATGTAAACATATTGTTCACATACCTCTTTAATATGTTGTTAGCAGGTGTAACTACTTAGAAATGCAGTGTCATTTCACTTTTTTAATATCAGTAATTTGATATGCATGGAATCATTAGTTTAAAATGTTTTCACCTGATGTAAAAAAACAAGCACCTTCCTGACAAGAAAAAAACTTTATCTGTTTGACCTTTTACTGCTACCTGACCTTTCTCAAAGTATTGTGTTTCCCAACATCCATCATAACAGAAAGACCGCAAGTGTCAGGTGACCAGCAATACCCTCCGCTTGCTTGCCTTTGATTGACATTAGTCTAGTTTGTGTTTTACATGTCTCTTTTGCTGGCCTAAAGGTAAATTCCAGTGAAGAGCCTGAGACATCTTTATAGCTACCCATTAAAATCAATTAATTGGAGTATGCAGTTGACACTAGTCATAAATGGCATATCACAATTTTCCTAAACAACCAGTGAATATTACAATGAACAAATTTAGAAAATTTAAACCAGTCTGTGACTCAGAGACATTTCCATTACAATATCAGGTTGCTAGTGCTGTCAAAGCTAAAAATGAGATAATATAATACATATGTACAGTAATTTATCAGCTAGCACTGAATGACTATGATTTCATATTTAATAGTTTGAACAGCTGCACAAGTTTCCATTAGAAGTAACATGAAAACCAATCTTCCATTTTCTGCTGATTGATCGCATTCCAGAAACCATACAGTGCTGTCTGATATTATGTTCAGGTACAGCCTTCTCTCTTTTCAGATGGTAACTAAAAACAACTTTGTTGCATTACCTTTACCAAGAAACTACAAACTCATCAGTTTTGTTAGAGTTGGAGAACGAAGCAAAAGGTACGAGACTGAAAAGTGCAAAAGGCAAAGTCACTAAACTGAATTCTGGTAAACTATTGTGGAATAAAGTGGTATTTTGAAGCTTATGAAATTTCAGTGCAAATATTATTGACTTTCAAAGGAAGCAGTGTTATGGCAATATTATAGTCAACAAAAACCTTGCCTGTTAAATCAGTGTAATGACTTTCTGACTAAGTATGTTGTACAATTAGACATGGTTTTAATATCACAGTATAACATTCTCATATGAGTGCTAGCAGTTTCCATAGTTTTGTTCTTTATTTGAATGTGCTTATTTAAAAGTGAGAAGAATTTTTAGATATGATCTGGGATTCATAGCTAAGAACTTAGTGGTTGTGCAGTACTAAATATTAAGCATCCCCTAGCTAGTTAAGGCAGATGTTCAGATATTTATTAGGGCTTGCATAGCACTGGCATGATGAAAAAGGCAAGCAAAATAAGTGGGGAACTAGGCAGGATCAGAGGAGGCATGATCGAAGTGGTTGACATCACAGAAAAGTTATGAAATTATGTCCCAGCATGCAGAAGCCTATGCATACTCATGTGGAGAATAAAACATGGCATCGCTGCCACATGCATAGTAGCAGACACCCCAAAGAAGGCCAGTGGTACAAAGCGCCAACCCAGTTCATCATATAAATGGGAAGGAAAGTGGGAGATATCACACTGGAAACTGCAAGCCATGTAAAACACACAAGGATAATCATAAGGAATGGTTGATGGAGGGGGTAGAAGAGCAAATTGTTTTTTTGGAGGTTTTTTGGGGGCTATTCAGACCTCATGTCTACTGCTTTGGCTCCCAGAGCCCGATGTGTATGTCAGGTCAACCAGCCACCTTCCTACCCTCAGACTTACTCTGGTATTGCTGAGGCCAGTTGTGGATCCTAAGGGCTTCCTGGAGGTGTGGCTCACCTGTGTTTCCATCTGGGATGGTGTTTTATTTTTTCATTGATGGCATCCAAGAGCAA
This sequence comes from Protopterus annectens, assembly GCF_019279795.1. NCBI lineage: Eukaryota > Metazoa > Chordata > Ceratodontiformes > Protopteridae > Protopterus > Protopterus annectens. Next base: position 859,142,594 of record NC_056730.1, read on the forward strand.
CTCCCCTCTATGAATTACACTTTCCCTTAGGGAGTATATCATTGAACACCCTTCCACCTAGGACAGGCACACCCCTCCATTCCCTAGCACTCCATCAGTTGTCTGAACCACTAATTGAACCCAGGTCATTTGGGCCATAGTTAGAGGTTTATCTCTCTTTGCCACAGGAGCAGCTATAGAAGGGCGTATTGTTGGTAGGAAAAGAACACACTTTTCATGCAAGAAGAGTGAGGAAAGCTGGTGAAGGGAATGACAAATGCTTCTGTGAGGGACAGAGGGAGAAATGAAAATTACCAGGACACAAACATAAAATGTAGGCATAAACAGAGAGTGGTAGTTCTAACACAAAAATAGGGGTAACTGTGAACGAACACAATTAGACAGAAATTGGGCACTTGATGGCGAGAAGACTTGGGCATTATTATTTGATTATTTGTTGTTTATTTGTTGTTTCTTCATTTGCCATGGTTTTCATCTTGTAGCTAACTGTCAGCAACCCTAGTACCTCTCCTCTTTTGCTGGGTCTATCTAACCCTACTGGCCTCCCTGCTAACATCCTATGGGTGAAACATAAAATGGACAGACCACGTCAGACCATTCCTCACTTCCACAAAAAGTTGGCATTGGCAAACCACACCCCACCCCATCCTCAGGAAACACTTCACCATTGTTCCCCTTGCTTCTGCTATGGACCTCCACCTGCATTTTATGCCCCATGCATGCTCCACTCCTTCCTCTATTGCACGTTCTTCAGATGCCCAAGCAGCTAATCAAACCCAAGTGACCTGCAGTGCAGTCAGGGCTTCATCTCTCAATGCCAGTGCTAACCTATGATTAGCACTGTTAACAAACTTTGAGTGCATTTTGAACTTCAGCTTTTAACAGTCTTATTATTTTTCACAAAAATATTCATTAGCTCAGTACAACATCTATGAAAAAACTGTACCAGTTCAATATAAAGGTCATTATTTTCATTAAGCTCATTATGAAATGCATGCATTCTGATACCCTTAGACACTCTTTTTGTGTAAATACTGTCCTTGAAAAAGTCCTTATTTCATTGTAGTGACTTTTTGATGAAGTACCTTTAACACTTCATATACCAGTTTTTTTTTCATATAGTTAGATGGCCTACCTCTGTTTATGTTAGGAGTATAAAAAGGATTTACTGATTTGGCAATGCCCATTAACCACTCTGCTCTCACTTGGTGCTTATGTTTACGTACTAACTAGAATAGATGTTAGCAGAAGAATATTCAGTTTCAGATGTGCACCACTAACAGCACCAGGTAAACTATTCTGAAAAAGTGCCACTACTTTGGCAAATGTCTGAAAGACTTGGCAGAGATCATTTGGATCAGTGTGCACTGTCAGTTCCTCTGTACTTACACAGTGATGAACCATGGTCATAAGTAAGTCCAGGAAATGTGCACTGTTAAAAACTCAGCCTCAAATCTTATAAAACCAAAAATGAGAGTCAATAATGGGTAACAAGCTGTCTGTTAAACAAATAAGTAAAATTAATTGACAATTAAAATTGTGTGTGATATCCCTGTCAAAACAGAACATATCATTGGACTATAAAAACCTGAAGCAGATGACAAATTAATTCAATATAATCTATGGAATAATTTGTTCAGATACACCGAAAGCTTTTATTTATATCAATACCATCTGTTTGAGGAATAGAAGCATAGCAACAGACAAAATAAAGTGCAGTTGTCTTAATATTTGTCAAATCATTCACATCTATTACCTTTTTTGAAAAAAAATCCAAAAGATAGAATCATCTTAACAACATTGTTGAGTTTCTCAGCAACCAAAATTGGTAGCAGTCCCATTTTTGAACCTCCAGCTACAGCTAATGGTTTCACTGAGGGCTGCAAACCACCCTTATGAGCCTTAAGGATGCCAAAAAACACTTGACTATTTGGAAACTCAAAATCAGGCCATTGTGCCAGAGATTTAATAGCTCTAGTTCAATGGTTTTATATGCAAAAAATCTCTGTCTTAAGATGGCTTTTGTATAAGCATTTGTGTCTTCCAAATGTTTAGAATTATCTGGGAATTCTTTAAGATGCATGTACACATTGCACCAACCCTACACGCTTTGCTTGTGTATGCAAGACTAGCAGCAATGCTGATCAATTAGCAAGGCCATAAGCATGGTTGCACATTCAGCAACATCTGTTCATGGCCAGAATACCTGCTAGCAGCCACAAATAAGTGCACAGAGGCTCAAGTACACAATATAAACAACAGGTTGTATATACATGCAACTCCAGTAAGCGAGCACACTTGGGAGGCACAATACAGGGCAAGGGCAACTTGAATTGTATAATTAAGAGGTAGAGAATACATAACAAGGAAAGTGCAGTTAGATATGTGAATTACCAATTACATTTATTTTTAACTATACAAGTAATCATATTCTCTCAGGGGATATATATACATAAGAAAAAGAAAATGCTGACAAAGGATGTGATACGGGCACGTCTAAGTGTAACAAAGGGGAGTAAATGTGATACATGTAAAATGTATTAAATGTGTAGAGTAGAGATAAGGTTATCAAGGAAAGTAGATAAATTAGGTAATATCCAGAAATTTATATGCTGTAACCAATATTATGCCATAGTCCCCACTTATCACGTAAAACAATTTAACTGAACTCTAAAAATGTTGCCCTATGCAGTTCAGAAAGGGAATTCTTATAGTCATTTGTTGTCACTTGTAACCATAGAAACACTATTATAAGGTTAAAATTATGTTAGTAAAGCATGCGTTGCATATTAATGTAAATTATAGACTAGTGTATATAGTTATAAAATATAACTGTATATTTTTCACTATACATTTCTTGAGGCATGCTCATAAAAATGTACTTATATGATTATATTTACAATGCCTGACTACACCAGTGTTGCAGGTTGTCAAAGGAAAAAACAACTTCAAAAAGATCAATGCACGGCAGGTTCAGGTTAAGGCACTTTAATTCTTGCAGCAAGAAGACAAAAATGTGCTAATACAGAGTTTGTCTAACTAGAATCAGGAAGTGAAGCCATTCTTATACATTCCTTACAAGACATTGCCTACTAAGCTGACGTAACAAATCACAAGTTCTTACAATATTATTTCATAGCAGTTGTTTGTCCATGATTTTCTGCTGACACTATGAAGTTTATGAAAAACTTCCTAAGAAAAATAACGTGGCCTTGGAGACCATCGGTTAGATACAACTTCTCACTATTTGATGTTACCATTCAAGGTACTATGGCTAATTTGAGCACAAAGCAAGTACAGATTATAGTTCATTTCTTCAAGCAGTCTTTGTTCAACTGTATCTGTCTTTTTTCTGCAGCTGTACATGTTCTCATAACACGAACAGAGCTGATAGTTCAAGTTCAATAACGTTATAGAAAACAGTATTGTTCTATTCATTATTTTCCTGATCTAGCAGATAATCACCTGCTTCTCAGTAAATTTCCAAAAGGCATAAACATGAATTTTGCTGTGCTAGCAAATACTAGGTCAGAGAGCATCTTGCAGTTTCAGAAAGCATCTCGTAGTTTCATACAAAACTAAGCTGTACATAAAATAGAACAAAATGTGTTAACCCTTTTAGCCTCTAATAAGCACTAAACACATACATTAATACATATTTTTCTAACATTTCCCCCCTGTTAATACTTTTTATTCTATTTTTAAAAGCATAAACAGTTTGCTTCTTCTCCTAACCTCTTCCATTCAGGATTTGCAGTTAAGAGAGTCATTCAGTTTAAGCTTATGAAAGTGTTTCATTTTTTAACAGTTCTTCAAATTCTGTACTTTGATACAAAGTCTCAGAAACTGACATGTCTATAAAATCTTTAATTAATCTTTTCATGCAGGGAATACCACAACAAACACACACTCCTAATAGGAGTAATCCCACACAAATGGCAATCAGGATGTTCATTAGGATGGTACCCCACCCCCCAAACAAATTCTGGAAAAAATCCATCAGTGGGTTTGGGCCTGGTTTGGTCATGGCCGACACTTGCTGAATTACCTCAAGGTGATCGTCTATCTCATGCTGGTTGTCAGGAATATATGAACAGCACTCCTCTTTTATTAAAGCACAAGTACCGCCTTTCGCCGCTAGGGTGAAGTCAAGAGCCATGCGGTTTTGAAGCACCACAGTTCTCATAGCGTTCAGTTCATCAGTTACTAATTCGAGAGCAGAAAAAGTTGCATTGCTCATTACTTCGAGAAGTTTGGACAGCTTTCTCAGCTCCCAAATCGATTTTACTGCACCATATGCAGGAGCTATACCTGCCCACGATATAATAGTGTCACTCAAGTCCATGTGTGCCAGTTTATCTTTGTTTTTTACGGAGTTATGGTTTCTCCAACCTGCTTCGATTCGTCCCACTGGATTCTCAGGTTTCTTGTTTGGATTTCCAGGTTTCTTGGTGTCTTCTCTGACATTTCTAATTCTTCCTAGAGGCAAAACTGCAGTGTGTCGTATGGCCGGAACCAGGTAACCCAAAAAACAACTGCCGGACCAAATCTCAGGTAACCATTTGCATGCTTTTTTCCCACACACAAAATAACAATCCTCTACTTTAGTGCTAATATATACTTGCCCTGCATGAAACATTTTTCTATCAATGATAGATAGTTGCTTAAAAATAACAGGGTTATGTTGTACTTCATTAACTGTTTTGTGCATTGATTCAAGAAATGAGTCATACTTTGTATCACAAATAGAACCTGCATTGTTAGCTTTGGTATAACATTTGTAAGGAACAGTCACATTACAATTGCTCCAACCCACCTGAACAGTATCATTTTTGTAAAAACACACAATTCCCTTTTGTGAAACAGGCAGGTGCAATGCTATTTTGTCTTGTGATTTTACAGTCGTAGTATCAAAAATCAAATTTTCCTAGGTCTCATTGACCCCTAGGGGGACAGCAGTCATTAATAATCCCCCGTATGCTGTTGGTATAGCTGTATAAACACAACAATTTGAAACATTAAAAGTCTCAGCATACACATGTTTGATCGCTTGGTAAGTGTTAAAGTTTGGATGCCAGTCTATGAGTAACGCATCACGTTTATTCAGTCCAGCTCGTGTGGCTGGAAAAAGGAAAGGCCACAGCAAAAAAATTATTGTTATCAGTATAGTTAACAGAATGATCATGCAATACTTCTGAGGTTGTTCTGCATTCCTATTTGCGCCATATCTGGTCATTTTGTTCTTGTTGTGCAACAGTAACAAGTTTTTTGTCTAGTTCAAAGTTTTTAACCAGTTTACAGTGTGTCAAATGAATCCAGGACGCTTGCTCTGCGATCTTGACTGCAGTGGGTGTTGACAGTAGCACTTGGTATAGCCCTTCCCACTTCGGTGATGTCCAATTCTTTTTCTTTATGGTCTTCACCCAGACCCACGTGTCTGGGACTACTGCTGCTTCCGATGGTCTGGTTTGTTCTTTATCTGAAACAGAATTTAACTGCAAAAGTTGTTTATTACTTAGAAGTCATCTCATATATTCTGCGAGTGAACTGTCGGCCTCCTGGTCTGCAGGCATGAGAGGTTTCCACTGAGGTATATAATATGCCCTCCCAAATAATTTTTCAAAAGGAGTTAACCCCTTTGCATTTGGAACAGTTCTCATGCTCAACAGTGCCAGAGGCAGGCAGTACACCCATTTTTTTTGTGTCTCAATAATTAACTTCCTAAGTTTACTTTTCAAAACCCCATTATGCCTCTCTACTAGTCCTGCAGATTGTGGATGATATGCACAATGGTTTTTCAAAGAAATTCCGAAATATCGGCTCAACTGTTGTATAGTTTGATTTACAAAGTGTGTGCCATTGTCACTGTAGATCTTTTCCAGTATGCCAAATCTAGGAATAATTTCCCTAACAAGAATTTTTGCAACAGTAGCTGCATCTGGATTTTTAGTCGGAAAAGCTTCCACCCATTTGGAAAACATATCAACAATGACAAGACAATACTTCTTATTTTCGCATTTGTTCAGTTCTATGAAATCCATACAGATAGTATGGAATGGGTACAGTGGTGCAGGGAAACTCCCTTGCTTAGGCTTCAACGCCCCTTGTGCATGATACTTATTACAAACATGACATGCCGCACAAAAATTTTTAGTGTAGTTTATAAATCCATATGTTGTGAACACTCGATTCACTAACTGTACCATCCCCCCTGTTGAGACATGGCACTGCCCATGGCTCAACAAAGCTGCATATCTAAACAAATTAGACGGCAAAATCGGTTTTCCTTCTTTGGAGATGTACAGCCCTTTCTCAAGAATTGCTCCTCGTTTTATCCATTTCTGTTTTTCTATTTTCGTAGTAAGTGTCTGCATTGTTTTCAACATTTCTAAATCTAAAATCTCAGAAGGTTGTAATTCCTCACTCAAAAGAAATATTTCTGAAGCTGAAGCTGCCTGCTTTGCAGCTGTATCAACTCTTGCATTACCTTTTGAAATCCTCTCCTGTTGCTTGGTATGAGCTACGCATTTACAAATAGCTACTTTCTGAGGTAACTGAATAGATTCTAACAAATCTAAAATAAACTGCGCATGATTAATCGGTTTGCCAATAGATGTTATCATTCCTATATTCTTCCACTGTTGCGCAAAAACATGTACAGTAGAAAAAGCATACTGGCTATCAGTAAAAATGTTTACACATTTACCCTTTGCCAAGGTACATGCCCGTGTCAAGGCAATCAATTCTCCTGTTGTGCAGATAAGTTCTGTGGTAAAGACTTTGCTTCTAAAATCTCAGTATCAGAAACTACTGCATACCCTACTAGGGTCTGCCCTGCAGGACCCCTTCTGCATGAGCCATCCACGTAATATGTCACCTCGGCATCATCCAAGGGAACATCCGTTAGATCTTTTCTAGGCAGTGTCTTTTGCTCAATTTCCTGCAGGCAGCTGTGTGGTGTGCCGTCTGCAGGGGTTGGGAGCAAGGTAGATGGATTCAAAGTTGTACATCGTTCAATTGTCATATGAGGTTGGCTCAACAGTATAGTCATACAGGAAAGATGTCTAGCAGGAGAAAGATATGCTACTTTTTCTTGCAGTAAAATAATCGCGACTGCATGAGGCACTCTCAATGTGAGAGGGTGGAACAACACTACTGAGGCCGAAGCCTGTACTGCCATTGCAGCTGCGACTATTGCTTGTACACAGTGGGGCAATGACCGCACCACTGGGTCCAGTTATGACGAATAGTAAGCAATGGGGCATTGCTTGTCCCCATGCTGTTGCATTAGCACTGATGTCATATAACCTTGCTTACAATCTACAGTTTGGAAAAAACGTTTATGATAGTTTGGTAATCCTAAGACTAGTGAGGATGCTATCAACTGTTTCAATTTGCAGAAAGCAGATTCTGCTTCTGGTGTCCATTGTAATAAATCCTGTGCTGCCATAGGCTTCTTGTATATCAAGTTGGTCAACGGTGCAGATTCCAAAGCATAGTTTAGGATCCAGCTCTGACAAAAGTTGGTCGTACCCAGGAAGGACATCATTTCCTTCTTGGTAATGGGTTTCGGTGCTTGTAAAATCACTATTTTTCTGTCCTCATCTAATGTTCTGCCCTTTTTGGATATTACATATCCTAGGTATCTAACTTGCTTTTTCCAAAGCTGCAATTTGTTTTTATTTACTTTATGTCCCTGAATAGCTAAAAATTGTAACAATGCTACAGAATCTTCCTTACAATCTTGCTGGGTGGGGGCTGCCAGCAGGATGTCATCAACATAAAGTAAAATCTAACTGCGTCTTGGTGGGATAAATCCCACCAAGTTGCTTGCCATTTCTTGTGAGAATATTGTTGGGCTATCACAATACCCCTGTGGTAGTCATGTGTATGTATACCTTTTCCCCTGAAATGTGAATGCAAACCAATGCTGGCTGTCAGGGTGTATCGATATCGAAAAGAACGCATTGCTGATATCCACCACAGAAAAATATTTCTGTTGAGGTTTTTAGATCATTCAACAGGGTGTGTGGATCTGGCACCATAGGTGCCCTTGGTATTACTGCATCATTTACAGCTTGTAAGTCTTGGACCATATGCCATTCTCCATTTGCTTTCCTAACAGGAAATAAGGGTGTGTTACATGGTGAATCGGGAGATTCTACCAGTACTCCTTCCTTAAGTAAAGCTGCTATTATAGGTTTAATTCCTACTTCTGCATCTTTCCTTAAGGGATACTGTCTCTTCTGTGGTCTAAATGCTGATTTTGGTGTGATAGTAACTGGTCCTGCTGTATGAATGAGTCCTACATCTGATTTCCCTGTTGACCAGAGAGTTTCTGGTATGCTCCGTAAGGCATTTTCTTCCTCTTCTAGTAAGAGTGCTAATCAGCTGTCCTTGCTTGACTTCAAGTGTACAGCTAGGTGTGTCTGTGTTATCCAATTTAACTTCTGCTTCTGTAGTCCCTGTTCTGACAGTTCTAACTCCGTCTGTTTTTCCCACCTCGTGACTTTTTCTCCTAGGTCTGCCCATTTCACATTCTTGTCCTTAGTCAAACTAACATGTGGTAATCGATTAGATTTATAAAGTGCAAAGAATTCCTGGGGCAATGAACAGCTAACTACACTGTTCCCTTCTGTGTCCCAGTACAGATTATGTAATACTAATCTGTTTGCATGGTTTCTAAACAGTTCTTGCTCATATTCCTTATCAGGTCCTGGTGTGCTACAATAATACAGAGTACAGTGCAACAAATGTTGTTTATCAATGTCAAGGGAGGAGAACTTGCTGATGGCTACGTTCATCAGCTCTTCGGTTACTGCCCCTGGACCAGTCGTAACCAAGTCCTGGCTGTACCAATAAAATGTTTCACCCTCAGATCACACTGCAAAAGTATCAATTTGTCGCTGTGCTTCCATACCCTGCATAGTTGGAACTACTGCTATGCCAAATAGCTGCATAAGGTCCCTGCCCAAGAGATTTACTGGGCATTTTGCAGAAACGGCAATTTTGCTTTTCTGGGTTAATCCTGAAACAGGATCAGTTATTGCAATGTTATGGGAGAGGGGCTCCCGATACAGCTGTCCATTAGCTGCTTTCACTAATATGTAATCAGGTGACTCTGAGTTTGGAGGCAGTTTGGAGGGATCCGTGATGCCCCTGAGTCACACAAAAATGTGACTTCCCTCCATTCTACCAGGAGTGTAACTTCTGCTTTTGTGTCTGCTAAATAGAGCTCCAAGCTCAATAAAGCTATGTCTAAAATTTCATTTTCTTCACTATCCATGACTTCATGTACTTCCTCTATTTCTTCTGTCACATCCTCTACTCTCTCTATCACATTTGCATTTATCTTTTCTCAGCTATTGTCTTCTAGTGATTCCTGGCTATCATATAGTCAGTCCTCACCCTCCTTATCTTCCGTGGTTGCCTTCTTGTTTTTCTTGCAATCCCTTGCCAGATGTCCCTTCTTAGCGCATTTAAAACACTCCCCCCCTTTTCTTTCGCCCTTCAAAGTCCTCTGATCGTTGATCAGATTGATTGTTTCCCTGGGCGTTTTTTTTGCCCTTTTTCCCGGACTGTACTACATAAAGTTCTGCTCCATCTTCTACAGAGAATACTTGGGTTTTCTTTTTCTTTTTACTGTTAAAATGCCTTTCGGCATGTCTAGCATATTCAAGTAGTGACTGTAATCTACTTGTACGATGGTCTACCATGTGCTTTGTATTTTAAAAATGCATTCTTTAGCTGCTGCTCATACGGGGAATCATGTGTTTGGTCTTCAGGTATCTGCATTCCACAATGGTTATTAAAACACTCTAATAATCTAGCATAATATCTGTCAACAGTTTCACCTTCTTGTTGGATGCATTGATTAATGCAAGTCCAGTCTGCCCTAGGCTTCCATTTCTCAGAGATTCGGTCTGTAAGACCTTTTACTCTGTTATCCAGTTCTGCATTGCTATGTGAGAGTGGCTTGTGTTCTGCGTCACAGGAATTCCAGTTGCCACTGATCATGTGCCAATCTGGACCTACGATTTGTCTAACTACTTTTTCTACTTCTTCTCCATTTAAGTGATAACTTAACCTCATGCCCTGTAAGTCTTCTAAGAATTTTCTAAAATTAACTTTTGGATGGGGAATTCCCTCTGTGGCTTTCCGGATGTCTTCCGGTGTCCATGGTCTATATACCAGGAGAGTTGGGTCCTGCCCTTCCTGTCCTGCCTGAGGATTTGGTACTTCTATGAGCAGACATATCTCTTCTTCACTCATAGCTCGTGAATTTTTGTTCATTTGATATAACTCAATATCCCCTCTTAAGTTACGTGTTCGAGACCTAGTCTCGACGAGATCTCTGACAAATGGTCTTGGCTTCGCGGGGACAGCCGGGTATAGCGGAGGTGGACCAGCTTGTCCACTCGCTTCATATTCTGGTAAGGGAAGTGGAGGGGGTGGAGGGGCTGATGCTATTACCAAATTATTGTCTTCTTTATCTAGAAACATTGCTTTTGAATTATTACTCTTTTGTTCCCTACGGTTTGCTTCCTCAATCCACCTGTGTGCCTGAGGAATTCTTAATTGACGTTGCTTTTTTACCTGACCTTTTGCGTCGGTTTTATGCTGTTTGACAAGTTTAATAAGTGAGGATTTTTCTAATTTGCCATCAAATTCATATTTATTAACCCATTTTGTATAGTACCTAACATTGTCGGCACACTATAATTGCATATATTTTGCATCTTCAGTTAACGGCGGATCTTAGGATCTTTTTGTGCACTTATTTCCCATATTGTTCTAACTGTTAAAATGTTATATAACCCTTCTTATTTTTACGTGGTACCACGACTTCTCTTTTTCACAGTCTATCTAGAATAACTGCCTTACCTATTCTGTTTCCCTGATCTGTGACAAGACTGCAATCTTCCTGTCCCTGACTTGTACAAGACAAATCCCCTGACAGACAATGCAAATCAAGTCCCTGATCTAAAACAGAAAAAAGGTAAATCTTACCTTACCTGAGCCTCCGTGATTGATCGTCTGGTTCAAGGTAAACCCGCCCTTCAGTCAGAGATCAGAAAGTGGCTGGCCTCTTTTGTACGACAATTCAGTTGGAGGTCTTTTCAAATAAGAAGAATCAATGTGGTTTCTTCCCCGTACTGTTTCACACCACCTGGCCTGTCTGATCCGGGCAAAGTGGAGGCTTCCAGTCCGTAGGACCAATCTGTCAAAGGAAAAAACAACTTCAAAAAGATCAATACACGGCAGGTTCAGGTTAAGGCACTTTAATTCTTGCAGCAAGGATTCAAAAACGTGCTAATACAGAGTTTATCTAACTAGAATCAGGAAGTGAAGCCATTCTTATACATTTCTTACAAGACATTACCTACTAAGCTGACGTAACAAATCACAAGTTCTTATAATATTATTTCATAGCAGCTGTTTGTCCATGATTTTCTGCTGACACTATCAAGTTTATGAAAAAACTTCCTAAGAAAAATAACGTGGCCTTGGAGACCACCGGTTAGATACAACTTCTCACTATTTGATGTTACCATTCAAGGTACTATAGCTAATTCGAGCCCAAAGCAAGTACAGATTATAGTTAATTTCTTCAAGCAGTCTTTGTTCAACTGTATCTATCTTTTTCTGCAGCTGTGCATGTTCTCATAACATGAACAGAGCTGATTGTTCAAGTTCAATAACGTTATAGAAAACAGTATTGTTCTATTCATTATTTTCCTGACCTAGCAGATAATCACCTGCTTCTCAGTAAATTTCCAAAAGGCATAAACATGAATTTTGCTGTGCTAGCAAATACTAGGTCAGAGAGCATCTTGCAGTTTCAAAAAGCATCTCGTAGTTTCATACAAAACTAAGCTGAACATAAAATAGAACAAAATGTGTTAACTCTTTTAGCTTCTAATAAGCACTAAGCACATACATTAATACATATTTTTCTAACACAGGTATATAGAACTACCCTTCCATTATAATGCACACTGTGTAAGTGATCAAAGGTAATAGATTATATCCACATGATTGATGTTAGAACATACATACAGGTTAAATAACTGTAAGCCTTCTGTTGCCTTATGTGAATGAAGGAAACAATACCGAAGTTGTTATGGTAATGTACACACCTATAACAATGGGGAAATAATGAGATGAATCACAGACACCTGTGAAATCATTTCAATAATAGTAACAACTGATGAAAAATCATTTGTGTCTTATCAACCTAAATACTGTCATGTATTTATGTATGTATGTAGAGAAATACAGAAAGGCATGACACATACACAGAAGTTTCACTTCGGCCAGGATATAAATAAACTAATGATCCAGTATACATACTAACAGTTATCTAAGTGTGGCACGTGAGATATGTATTTGTAAAATTAAGGTTATGGTTATGGAACATATGTGAATATGCATATAAATCAAGGTGCAATTCATATGCAGTCAGTCCCTTGACAGATGGGTTATGTGTAAGTGAATGTTATTATGTATATCACTAAACACAGGATGTATGTATGTCTCTGACACAAATGTATAGGCAGCCCAGACAAGACTTAGGCAAAACAAAATCACATGCAAGCATTATAGTATAATGACATCGGCTACTAGGAAAATGCATCAAATGTCAGGATATAATTTTCGATTAAGATGCATTCATGGTACTGTAGTCAGTGATATAAGATCTGTTCTTGTTGCAGTGCCATACCATGCATGTTAAAATAAAAGAAGTCTGTCAAAGTACACATGTGAATGTAGTATAGTATCATGTTGTATCTGATATCTAGCCCTGAAGTGAGCTTTGTTAAACACATTAGTAATACCTGTATGACACTACAGTAACATAAATCACACCCAGGTGAAACAGTAACTTATATTAGTAACTGGCCTGTTGATATTTTACATTTCACATACAACTGTACACTGGCTTGTGACAAATGTTGTCATCCTCTGTGCACAGATCAATGAGTCCATTGCACAGACGCTGGCAAAGCCAACCTTCCAGAGGCTAATTCTATTACTTTTTGACAAAAGAAGAGTGAATGACAGCAACTGTCTCATAACCTTGTGGTTTGTGCTAAACGGCATGCATCTAATACTTCATTATACTGGGCATGCTCATAATGAAGTGCAACAAAGAATACATTAACATCAGCTACCCAACACAAAACCACAAGAACGTATGATAGTACAGACTCATTCACACTTTGCAATGATTTTATAGTATGGCACTCATTATGAAATGATAAATAAGGCCTTGTTTCTCTAAAGTTCTGTATTATAAACAAAATAATAAAATGTATGCATAAATGTTTGCATAAAGTCAGCAATACAAGATCATTATTTCTGGGGAAATAAATAATTCCCTCAGCAGTTACACCTTGCCAGACTCAAACACATGCCTGAGGTCAGACCTCAGGGAGAGGTGTATTAACCACTATCACCACAGAAGGAAGCATATCTGATGTGTCATGAAAAATACACATGAAGGGATTGCATCAGTGCCCTATTGTAATCGTTATGGCTCCCCGAATATGGAGTGTGAAATCTAAACAGAAGTGTCCCTTTCACTGTGCCTTATGTCCAGTTTTTGGCTAATCCATTCCTGTCTATCACAACTGTCTGGCAGCCATACCTCATCAGATTCAACCCCCTGCCAATCATGTTCCACACTACAGAGTCGTGTAGTAATTGTGTCTGCCACAGGAGATAGGAACAGAGGGTGTCACAAAGAACATACTTCAAGGCGTGAATTACAAAAGGCTTTTGATGTTCATTTATCCAATACAAATTATTCTGAAGGATCAAAAGTATGTAGCAATGCTACTGTTCACACAAGTGTAATTTAGCCACATCACTGCTTGATCGGTAAGCCACACTTATCTGCCCATATTGTTTTGCACAAACACATTCTCAGATGTGGGACACTACCTATCTGGGTACACATTCTACAGAAGTCAGAATTAACTGTGTACACTACAGGAGAACTCACTGCAAGCATCATAAAACACCTATTTGACAGGCATGAACTCCCCTGTTTATTTTAAAGAAATTTGTTGGAAATAAAATATATAAAAATAAATTGATGCAATGTTGCATTTGTCACCGTGTCATGTTACTACACTTACATTATATTTCCATTTACTGTTTATGTAAGGCTGCAGTCTACAGAACTGTGCATTAACTAAATGTGCCACAGGTGAAGTCTCACCACAACTGTGATACAGAACACAGTTGTTTGCCTTGCTGTTCTCAGTCTAGCTATTGCTGATCTTTGTCTGCATTTGATTTTGGATTGGAGATATTCATTTAAGGTTTGGTTATTTTTATATTTTTTATAATTTCCTTATAATGTATTTTGTTTTAAGCTTTTTTGTTCTTTTTGGAGTTTTAAGGGGTCTTCGCTAGAGTCAGTTGGAAAATAATTCTTTGGCAGACAGAGAATAACATCCAGCTAGTTAGTGGGAGGAGATGAGAAATAGCATTCCTCATTTAACTACAAATATTTAGTGGCATCTTTATTTAGCTGCAGCGCTTGTTTGACTCTGTTCTTCTTTGCCTGACTACTGATGATCTCTGTCTGCATTTGATTTTAAAGTGGAGTTATTAATTTAAGGTTTTGTTACTTCTTTTTTTGTCTTTTTATTACATTTCCTTTTGTTTTGTTTTAAGTTTTTTTGTTCTTTTTGGAGTTTTAAGAAGTCTTGGCTAGGGTAATTTAGAAAATAATTCTTTTGCAGGCAGTGAATAACATCCAGCTAGATAGTGGGAAGAGCTAAGAAATAGCATTCCTCATCTAACTACAAATATTTAGTGGCATATTTATTTAGCTGTAGTGCTTGTTTGACTTTCTCTGCCTAACTATTGCTGATCTGTGCCTGCATTTTATTTGTCCTACGCACCCACCTTGCTGCTGTTGTGCTTTTAAATTTGGAGGCTTTCGAGTTGCCCATCCCTACTATAAATCTGATTTTGGATACTCCTATCAGTCTCATCTCATCAGCTCATTCTACTGAGGACTGAGAGATCAACTGGGAAGGCCCTCCCCCTTAATCTCTTAAACTTAAATTATCGTTTCTTACCTTCCCACTTAATAAAAAACAAACAAAAAATGCACTTTATTCAGCTGTTTTTACTGTATGTATGCCTCTTTTTACTTTATTTAGCTCTTTGCTGCACATTCTTAAAGTGTTCAGTTCCATTTAATCTGCTGCATTTATTATTGTTTGATAATAGCCATGTTACATTGCAGCTGTTATTCTACTCCTCTTCATCCTGATTTAAGCACTTAGACTCCAAACTAGTTATCTTCATAAGGAACGTTTGTGGTCTACACTCTTGTGGCAGGAGAGGATAACCTATGCCCTTATGACCTGGAAATTGCTGATAAAGGTTAATTGTGTTTATTATTCTAAGTGTTTTTGTTCTGGTTTAAGCACTTGGGCTCCAAACCAGATAGTTTACATTAGGAAGGTTTGTGGTCTACATTTTTGTGGCAGGAGAGGATAGTGTATACCCTTCTGAGCTGGGAACTGCTGTTGTAAGTCTTATTGTGCCTTTATTTGATTGGTTAGAGGGTTAGCTTATCTAAAATTTTGAATCCTGTGCCTGGGGTGGTTGGTGATGTTTGGCAACAATGCTACTTGAGAAGAGTGTTTCTGTTTGAATAGCTCCATTTTTGACCAGTTTTACTGTATTTGGTTAGAACTGCTGCTCTCTGGACAGCAGTGCCAAGCAGTGATCTGTATAGTCACCGATATCTATTAGCATAATTCCACTTTGTAATCTCTGTAGATATCGATTTCTCACAGTGTAAGTTTCCCTTAAAATACCCTTACTGTCTAGATAGATTTTTTAACTACTAGACCATCTTGTTTGTGCATAGCTTAGCACTGCTCATCAAGTTCCTTGTCTTATTGACCTATTCAATATTTAAATTTCACTCACTCCTCCCTAGTAGATCAGTAGCCATGGATATGCATTTCTTGACTCTCTCTGTGGCCAGTTTGGTTGAGATAGGTATTCTTAGGCATTGTAGCAATTGCCTCATGCACACTTGATAACCCACTTATTCTTAATAAAACAGATAAAGTATGTGAGATGTATAAATACACTTTAATGCTGGAGGCAAAACTCTCTCATACAACCAAAACTAATCCTATAGAGGTTGTCAGTGACACTTGCATCATGCCTTCTGCACAGAGTAAAGACCATACACATAAAACTACTTATGCTGAGGCACTTAATGGTAACCTTCATAAAACACTAAGACCTTCTGCACAGCACATTCTGAAAAAGGGTCCTCAGCCATCATGTAAACACTCAGTTAAAACACTACCCACAGCTGCACATAGTAACACTGTATCCAGTGCTTCTACTGCCAAGTCCTTAAGGCAAACCAGCTCACAACCAAATTCCCTAGTCATTGGTGAGTCTATAGTGAAGCACACTGATGTCCTCCTCACCAGACTGAGTAGGGACAGAGTCAAGATTATTTGCCATTTTGGGGCTAAGATCCATCAAGTCACACAGACACTCAGGTCACTGAACCACAAGCACCAATATGACTCTATCATAGTCTATGTGGGTGTTAATAGGTTCATAGGTTCATAGGTGTGTATTAGGCTAATGTCCACAATGGCCTTTTTAAGCCTAGCCATGCATCCTAAATCTCTGACAAGTTCTGGTAACCTTTATAGGTGTAAGCAGGGGCCTGGGAGTTGAAACATTTACAAGCAGAGACCTGGGAGATGAACCATTTACAGGCTGCCTGTGCCCATTAGAGACACATGTGCCAAACCAGGGATGAATTTCCTGTTCCCCATCCAGTTGGTCCAAGTTACACTTGAATTGGATTAGGGAGGAACTCTACTTTGCATGGATGGGAAGCCTGTTCCAGAAAAAGAGTAGTCTCTAGGATGCATACTTGTCTCTCCATCAGGTCCTATTTATATCACAGACAAGGTTTAGGTCTTTAGAATGGCTAATTCTGGTGTGTTTGTTTTGCTGATAGGCAGGAGGTCCATCAGAGTGGGGTCTGACAATGCCTTATATGGCAGGCATAGATCTCCTCTCAACAGCCTGTAGGAGACAAAATGCAGGGATAGGGCCTTCAGGCAGTCTGCATAGGGCATGTTACTTATGCCCTTTATTCTTTTAGTGAGGAACCTCTATGGACATTCCAGTTGCTGGGTATGCCTCGTTGGGTACATACCAAAGGGGGCATTGTTCTCAATGATAGGTCTGACTAATGCTGAATACAGTGGAACAATTACTTCTTTGGACCTAGATGCCATACCTTTGTTTATAAGTTGAGTAACATAGAATGATTTCCTCGCTACTTTACACATGTGATGGTCAAATGCTAGTTTACTGTCTATGTGTGTCTCCAAGTCCCTAACTACTGGTTCAACTCTTAGGGGTGTGTTGCCAGTATTATAGTTTCCAGGGGTGGATGACTTCCCAAGGATACTATTATGCATTTCTTGGCATTTAGTTTTAGTCCATGGCTATAGCACCAGTTGTTTGTCTGTGTCAGCCATTCCTGGAGAATGTTTGTGTCAGTAGGTGATCAAATAACAACTCTTAATTTGCAATAATCTGCAAATTTAGTCAGCGAAAGGCCACTGATATTGACCTTGACTTCAGAGAAGTAAATGCCAAAAATGAGCAGTCCCACGACCGATTCCTGAGGGACTCCACTTGCAAATGGCCTCTTTGTAGAGGTGGACTCCTGAATTCTAACTTCCTGGGTCCTGTCTGTGAGCCAGCTGGCTATTCATCAGGTGACATAACAGTTTGTACCAAACAATAATGCCCAAGTGGGAGATTGTGTGAAATACCTTGGCCAGGTCAAGGTAGTCAGTGTGAACCATTTTGCCCTCATCCATTGCTTTGGTGACCTTCTCAAAGAAGTCCACCAGGTTGAGTACGCATGACCTGCCCTTAATGAAAACAAATTGGGCTGGGTCCAGTGTCTGGAGGTTTTCTATGTCATTATTGATCATTTCCATGATCATTTTTTCCATGACTTTGCATACGAGACTAGTGACACTTATGGGTCTGTAGTTTCCAGGGTCTGTAGATAGCCCACCTTTGTGCAAAGGAATGATTGTTGCTGTTCTCCATAAATACCAATTCCAGATGGCCTGATAGATCATGTTTCATGCTATTTAGAAGGCATGCTGGGATATTGTCTGGACCCATTGATGCAGTGTTCTTGGCATTAGAGAGCATATTATGGACTTGTTCCCTAGTGACAACAGAGGGGAGTTATATTTGATGGTATTTCCCAAATGTAGGTTGATGGGGAGAGAGGGGTAAAGTTGGAGCTGGATTTGTCAGCCAGTAGCTTTGCTATATTTTCTGGCTCAGTATAGATGGCTCCATTTACAATGAGCTCTGCAAACAATTCTGTATTGCTTTTGAGGTTGCAGACATAGCTAAAGAATGCCTTGTGGCTGGCCTGGGAGGCCAAATTTACCTAAAACGTGGCTTTGGTAGACTTTATTTGTGCTCTGAGTTGTTTGTTTTGTTTCACGAGAGTGCTTTTATCATGCTGGGTACTGCACCTCCTAATTTTGCCATGCTTTTCTTCCTCCTGGTACACAGCTGATTGATTTTGTGATTCCACCAGGGTGGCTGTTTCTTTGAGTTAGATCTGTATTTCTTCCTGGTGGGTGCAGCTCCCTCTATGCAGCTATTAAGATACTTGCATAGGTTTTCTGTGATCAGTTCTGCATAGGCAACAATGTTCTCAGGGTTTATGAGGTCTTGAAAATTTGCCATGTTATCACTTAATAGTAGGAAGTTAGCCTTAGCGTAGTTCCTGAATATTCCCAAGTTAGCTGGCATTCCAGGTTTTATTTTGTTGTCTGACCTTACCAGAGAAGACATTACGCTAGGGAGTGTGCAGCACTCCTCCATATTAGTGAGGACCAAATCCAGTATGGTTGCATCCCTTGCAGGTGTATTGACAATCTGGTCTAGAGAGTTTGTGTTTACAAAATCCAGGAATTTCTGTGCCTGTACATTTGATGTCATATATGATTCCATTTAATAGGGGATAATTAAAGTCACCCAAAAATATGGTATTGGGTTGGATGGTGAGTTTTTTCAATAAATTTAAATACATGGTATGGGTTTCCCTGGTCATAGAGTGGGACCTAAGCTTACAAGGAAATGATATTGGATTTTGCCTTTCATTATTTGAACATGGAGAATCTCAAATGCATTCTCCTGTTTGACCAGCCTTGAGGTATGTTTATTTTTTATGTAAATCAAGACACTTCCACCTTTAGCCCCTGTCTGTGTAGTAGCTAGTTTAAATGTGTGGAATGCATTATAACCTTGCACTGTGTGTGTACTCCTTATGGCTTTAAACCATTGAGCAGTGACCACTTAGATGTCAGAATTCTCTAGTGTGGAGAGAGCTTCTAGAGAGTGGAGTTTTTTTGTTTAGACTCCTAGCATTGAACAATAACACCTTTCATAGGTTCATAGGTTCATACTAGGCTATCTGCCCTAGGGCATTTATAAGCCTAGCCAGAATGTGTTTGGCTTTCACCACCCATTTTAAATGTATTTTGCTATGCCCTTTTTCAAGGTTAGTATACTGTGCCTCTGTCTAACAGTGACACAGAAGTGATACCCGGGGTAAACCTACGATCTCCCATCCACTCATCAAGATTCCTCTTGAAGAGAGTCAATGAGGGACTCTGCCTAACCTGGACTGGGATTTTATTCCAGAGTGAAGGGAGCCTCTGGGTTATGAATCTGTCCCTCTAGCATGTCCTATTTATTTCAGTGCTGAGGTTCAAGTCTCTCGAGCACGTAGCTCAATGGGATTTGGATTTTCTGAGGTGCAGCATGTCCATTAATTCGGGTTGGACATGGCTTTATCGTCAGGCACAGATCGCCTCTGAACAGGCGGTATGCCACTGAGTAGAGCTGGAGTTTCTTTAACCGGGCAGCATATGGCATCTGTTTGAGCCCTTTGATCTTCTTGGTGAGGTACTTTTGGGGTCTTTCCAGTTGCTGCAGGTGTCTGGTAAGGTACATCCCAAAAGGGCATTGTACTCAATTATGGGCCTGATGAGGGATGAGTAAAGAGGCGATGACCTCCCCTGATCTAGATGTGAATCCCTTCATGATTAGGTGGGCTATATAAAATGTTTTTCTAACCACTTTGGCCACGTGGTTGTCAAATGAGAGATTGCTATCAACTTGGGTCCCCAGGTCCCTAATTACTTCTTCTGTACTTAATGGATTACCACCTATGTGGTAATTTGTGGGCACTTTGTTTTTGCCAAAGGGGATGACTATACACTTTTTGGCATTTAGCTTGAGGCCATGGCTCTGGCACCAGTTGTCTGTTTCTATATGGCCCTTTTGGAGGATGCTTGTGTCAGCTGGAGAGTCGATTATGGCGCCCAGTTTGCAGTCATCTGCGAACTTGGTCAGCCACAGTCCTTCCGTGTTGGCCTGTACCTCCAAGAAATATATACCGAACAAAAGAGGTCCCAGGACTGAGCCTTGTGGGACACCACTTGTAACTGGTTTGGAGTCTGACATGGCTCCAGCAATTCTAACCATGTGGGTTCTGTCCTTGAGCCAGTTTGCAATCCATCTAGTGACATAGGGGTTTATATTTAAGCTGGTGAGCTTATCTATAATGCCCGAGTGGGGTATTGTATCGAAGGCTATTGCGAGGTCTAGGTAGGCTGTGTGGACCACCTTCCGCTCGTCAATGGCCTTGGTGACTGTTTCAAAGAAATCAACCAGGTTTAAGAGGCAGGATCTGCCCTTAACAAAGCCGAACTGGGTAGGATCCAGTGTTTGTAGGTCCCCAATATCTTTATTTATGAGGTCCATGATGATCCTTTCCATAGCTTTGCAGACCAAGCTAGTCAGGCTTATGGGGCGATAGTTTCCAGGATCCGTTGAGGCACCACCTTTATGGAGAGGGACCACTGTTGCTGTACGCCACTCTTTGGGCACATATCCTGTAGTAAGGCTGAGATTGAACAGTAGTTTTATGTTTGGGTTTAGCTCTTCTTGGAGTTCATGTAGGACGCAGCCTGGGACACCATCTGGTCCCATTGATGCTGTGTTTTTTTGCTTTGGAGAGGGCAGCTCTTACCTGAGCATCTGAAATGTCATTGGGGCAGCACTCTGCTGGGATAGATATTTGCCCTTTTGGTGGGATGGGGAGAAGTTTGTGCTGAACCTGTCAGCTAGGATGTTGGCAATGTCTGTGGGTTCGGTGTATTTTTGTCATTTTGGACTAATTCTGAGCATATCTGGGAATTACCACCCAGGTTCCTAGCATAACTAAAGAAAGCCTTGTGATTATCCTTAGTGTCCTGTGCAATTTTTCTCTCGAAGCTGGCCTTAGACAATTTTATGTGTGCCCGTAGTTTTTTTGCTAATACTGATCAGTGATGCCTTACCTTTTGGGATTTTGCTCTATCATTTAGTAGCTTCCTCCTTCTATTGTATAGTTTGTTTATGGCTGGGGTCCACCAGACAGGACGTCTGCCTTTGGAGGATTGGGTCTTGGTTTTATTTGGGATCGATGATCCATGCATTCCTGAAGGTGTTCATAGAATGCGTTTATAAAGGATTCTGCGGTCTGGGCGTATTTTCCACAGGCCGGGGCTTTGAAGGATTCCACCTCAGTTTTGAGGAGTGTGAAATTTGCTTTAGAGAAGTTTTTCACTGTGGTTTTCTGGGCAGGGGGTGGGGTCGGGATGTGAATATCCAGTGAGATTAGTTTATGGTCTGATCTTACCAGTGGGGATACACTTCTGATCTGGAGCATAGAGTCCCCATGTTGGTGATGATCAGGTCCAGTATGTTTTCCCCTCTTGTGGGAGTGGTAACAAGTTGTTCCATAGCATTTGAGTTTATAAATTCTAGGAACCTTTGGGCTAGGGTGTTGGAGCTAGAGTAATGCTCCCAGTCTATGTTTGGGTAGTTGAAGTCGCCCAATATAATGGTGTTTGGAGAGACCTTCATATTTTCCAGTGTTCTCAGGAAGGCCGAGTGGGGTTCCTGGGTTTGGGAGGGTGGTCTGTAGCAGGCTATAAACTGGAAGGCAGTTTTACCCACTGTTAGTTGCACATGGATAGTCTCTGATGCTTCGTGCTTTGCCACCAACCTGAAGGTGTGGGTATCTTTGATGAATATCGATACTCCCCTTCCTTTTGTGGTTCGGTCCAAGTTTTGGGGCCGAAAAGCATGGTATGAGGTATAACCTGGTAGTGCTGGGGTGCTCTCGGGAGCCCTGAACCAGGTTTCTGTTACTGCACAGATATCGATGTTCTCCATGCTAAGGAGAGTTTCGAGTGCGTGCATCTTGAGGTTTAGACTTCTGGCATTGAGTAGCATTACTCTTAGTTTCTTATCCCTTGTGATACCTATGGAGGTGGGTTTGTCTTTTGAGCCTTGCCTAAAAAAGGCACTATGGGGGTAGCAAGAGCCTTTGCCAATATCCGAAAGCCCAGGGGTGACAGCTGCAAACTTTTCTTGGTTTTGATTTTATATGTCAGAAGTGCTTTCAATTTGGCAATGCCTAAAAAAGGCACTATGGGGAAGAACACTGTTTTAGCTAGTATTCCTAGAGGGGAGAGGTGCAGACCATCCTTGACAAAGCAGAGTGGTCTGTTGACCATCTCTTTCCATGCTGATAAATATTGCACTCCATTAGAATGACACCAGAAATTAAGCCAATTATTAAAGTCAGTCATCTTTTGTTCATATTGTGGCATCATCCTTGGAGATGGTAAAATACTGCTCTGGCTAGGCTCATACTAGCCGGAGGCTCATATTCTAAGACCTCTATGATGTTTCTCATCATACATTCGAGGGAGGTGCATCTCAGCTCATTTACACCCACATGGACTATGACTGAGTCATACTGGTATTTGTGGTCCAATGACCTGAGTGCATGCTTAATGTGGCAGATCTTGGCCCCTGATAAGCAACTGACTATGACTTTCTCTTTACTCAGCCTGGTGAAAGGGACATCAGTGTGTCTCACAATGGAGTTTCCAATGACTAGAATATTGGATTCTGTTGTGGCTTGCCTTATGACTTAGAAGTAGAGACGCACCTCTCTTGATGATATGAAGTGAGACATGCTTGAGCTCACAGATTATGTGTCTTAGGCAGGTATGAGCCTAGCAGTGAGCAGCATACTACTTTCTCCAAGGATGATGCCATGTTATCAACAGAAAATGATTGATTTTAACAATTGGCTTAGCTTCTGGTGTAAGTCCAAAGGGGTACAATATTTGACAGCCTGGGAGGATATGAGTGACAGACTGCACTGCTTTGCCAGGTATAATCTGCACTTATCCCCTATAGGCTTTCAGTTAATGGCAAAGACTTTTTTCACCCCCATACTGCTTTTTTAGGCAATGCCAAACAGACAAACCTCCCAACTTAAAAGACCCTAGAAAAGGAATATCTAAACTTGGTACTGCTCAGTGCTAGAATTCTTAACAAAAAACTCCACTCCTTGCAAGCCTGCCTCTTCCAGGTGGGTGCAGACATTTGTGTAGTAATGGAGACATGATTTAAAGTCACAGAGAGTACCTCAGCAATGCAAGGTTATAATGCCTTTCACATCTTTAGACCCACTACTGAACAGGAAGGAACTAAAGGTGGAAGAGTCTCAGTCTACATTAAAACCTCACATCCAGACTAAAAGTGCATGACCCACTGGAACTCATTCATGTGCAGCTCACCATAAACAGGGTCTCATACCATATCCCTGCAACCTATAGGTCCCCCTCCATGTCCCAGGAAACCCATACTACCTATCTCAATGTACTAGAGTCCCTCACTGTTCAACCATATACAATATTCATGGGGGATCTCAACTACCTCTCTATAGCTTGGGAATCCTATACCACTTCTAATGCACAAGCCCAGCAATTCCTAAATTTTTAAAATACCAACATCCTGGAACAGTTTGTTCATTTTCCTACCAGAGGTACAAACATTCTTGACCTTGTACTCATAAACATGGGGGGTGATCTGGTCATAAGGCAGTATTGCTTGAAATAAAAATTAAATCCGGGGATCCAATGAAACAAAACATCTTTAGGAACTATTCCAGGGCTAGCCTCTCTCCACTAAGCAACACCTTGGCTAAATTTCAAGCAACCCTAAACCCAGTAAACACCATAGCATATGCTGAGTTATTGACAAAATCTCCATACAGCCATACTGATACCTGCACAGAATGAGATATGCACACTTGTATTAATAATAAGAGAAACTCAAAAGGCAAGCCACCATGGTGGAATCACAATATCAATTGGTTATACAACAAAAGAAAAAACATATTGGCCAGGCACAGGAGGAACAAATCCATACATACTAAAAGCCCCTGACCAATCTAAACAGACAGCTAAGAGGGTTAATTAATACTTCAAAGATTAAATTTGAAGAAAAAAATAATATCTCAGGCAAAGGAAAACCACAAAGCTTTCTACAGCTATGTCCATAACCTCAGGGTAAATAAGCAACAATGCACAGAACTTATTGTAAATGGCATCACTCACAATAAACCTAAGGCCACTGCCAACCTTTTGGCTGACAGATTAAGCTCAAATTTCTCCTCCTACTCTCCCCCCAATAGTCAATAGGAAATACCACAAACCACAATCCTTCCTCAACTATTACTAGGGAACAGGTCATCAATGCACTTTCCAAAGCCTAAAACACTGCATTGATGACCCTTGGCAACATCCTGGGATGCTTAATAAATAGCATGAAACATGACCTCTCTGGTCCACTTGAATCACTTTTCTGCTGAAGCCTACAGTCAGAGTTTGTGCCCAAGGAATGGAAGATGACTACAGACATTTCTCTGTGCAAAGGAGGTCCAACCACTGATCTGGGTAATTGCAGGCCCATACGTCTGACGAGCCTCATATGGAAGGCCATGGAAAGAATCAACATGGACATGAGGGCATAAGTAACTTGCAAATGCTGGACCCATCACAGTTCAGCTTTGTTAAAGGAAGTCCATGCCTCTTAAATCTGGTGGACTTTTTTGAGAGGGTCACCAAAGCACTGGATGAAGGCAAGACTATGCACAGAGCTTACCTTGACCTGTCCAAGGAATTTAATACAATTTCCCACTTAGGCATTATAGACAAGCTCACTAATTTAGAACCGTTTTATCACCCTTTGGCTAGCCATCTGGTTCACTGATAGGATCCAGGAGGTCAAAATAGGTGAGGCCACCTCCACTAAGAGGTCAACCTCTAGAAGAGTTCCCCAGGACTAGGTACTGGGCCCACTCCTTTTTGGCATCTATTTCTCTGAAATGGAAGAAAATGCTAAAGGTTTATGGCTGACTAAGTCTACAGATGATAGCGAGCTGGGGTTTATCACTGACCCCCCTGAAGACACTAGCATTCTTCAAGAAGGTCCATCACTGACTAACAAATGGTGCAAAGTTATGGTCTTAAACTTAACACTAAGAAATACATAATTATACCCTTTAGGTAGTCAACTATCCTGCCTAATTACCATGTTGATAATATGCCCCCTAGGACTCAACCCAGTTGTCAAGGATCTGGGTATGCACATAGACAATAGCCTTACCTTTAACTACCATGTGGCCATAAGGGTGAGAAAATCCTTTTATGTTGTGCAACTTATAAGTAAGGGCATGGCATCTAGGTCCAAAGTGGTCATAATCTCACTGTACTCTGCCCTTATCAGACCAATCATAGAGTACAGTCCTCCCTTTGGTATGTACCTGACCAGGCATATGCAGCAACTAGAGCAAACTCAGAGGTTCCTTACAAAAAGAATACAAGGTGTAACAAACCTTACATATGCAGAGTGTTTTAAAGCCCTTTCCCTCTACTCAATCTCATCACGTTCTTTGTGTTATTGAAGGGTGATTTATGCATGGCTTACAAGGCATCTGCAAACCCCACACTTATGAATTTCATGCATATTCATATGTCAAACAGTATCAAAAATGCCTACTATAAGATACACAATACATCCAGCAGCCTAATAAATATGCAAGTGCAAATGTCTCATAACAGTGCCACCAGCCACAAAGTAGCTAAGCACATTTCTGTGAAAAAAAACTGTACTAGTACAGTCTCAGCTTTTGCCATAGGACACAATACACAATTTAACTCCACTCAGCACTGGTGTGCAATGCCTAGTATTGTGCTAATGCTGAGGACAAAACTTGAATTCTTTTTAATGGGTCATCTTTGGCCATGTGCATTGTATGTGATTCTCTTTTTTGTCCAGCTTAAACATGTGAAAAAGGGATTGATAGGGCAGTGGTAAAAATGTGGGGGGGGGGGCACAGTGTAAGACACAGGGGAAGAAGAAAGGAGTGTGCAGTATGGTGGTGGGAGAGCACCATAGCTATTCACTTCTTCAAAAGATAAATGTACACTTGTAACAAGAGTTTGATAACTTTGGATAGTGACAGCATTAGGGCTGAGTGATGACAACAGAATACTGTTGTATAGGTTCATAGGTTCATACTAGGCTATCTGCCCTGGGGCAATTATAAGCCTAGCCCGATTCTGTATGGCTTACGCCACCCCTTGATTTAAGTATACTGTGCCCTTTTTAAGGTTTAGTTTACTGTGCCTCTGTCTAATAGTGACACGGGAGTAATCCCCAGGACAAACCTACGATCCCCCATCCACCTATTGAGATTCTTCTTGAAGAGATTCAGTGAGGTGCTCTGCCTCACATGAACTGGAATTCTATTCCAGAGTGAAGGGAGCCTCTGGGTTATGAACCTGTCCCTCCAGCAAGTTCTATTTATTTCTGTGCTGAGGTTCAAGTCCCTCGAGCGTGTGGCTCTAAGGGATTTAGATTTACTGAGGTGGAGCATGTCCATTAATTCTGGATTTGACATAGCTTTGTATGTCAGGCATAGATCGCCTCAAAGTAGGCGGTATGCAACTGAGTAGAGCTGGAGTTTTTTTAACCGAGCAGCATATGGCATCTGTTTGAGACCCCTGATCCTCTTGGTGAGATACTTTTGGGGTCTTTCTAATTGCTGCAGGTGTCGGGTAAGGTACATACCAAAAGGGGCATTGTATTCTATGATGGGCCTGATGATAGATGAATAAAGGGGCATGATTACCTCTCTTGATCTAGATGTGAAACCCTTCATGATGAGGTGGGCTATGTAGAAGGTCTTTCTAACCACTTTGGCAATGTGGTTTTCAAAGGAGAGATTGCTATCAACTTGGGTCCCCAGGTCCCTAATAACTTTCTCTGTACTTAATGGGTTTCCGCCTATGTGGTAATTTGTGGGCACATTGTTTTTGCCAAAGGGTATGACTATACATTTTTTGGCATTTAGCTTTAAACCATGGTGCTGGCACCAGTTATCTGTCTCTGTGAGACCTTTTTGAAGGATGTTTGTGTCAGCTGGAGAGTTGATTATGGCGCCCAGTTTGCAGTCATCTGCAAACTTGGTGAGCCATAGTCTTCCCACGTTTGCCTGTACCTCGGAAAAGTATATACTGAACAAGAGTGGTCCCAGGACAGAACCTTGTGGGATGCCACTTGTGACCGGTTTTGAGTCTGACATGGCTCCAGCAACTCTCACTCTGTGGGTTCTGTCTTTGAGCCAGTTTGCAACCCATCTTGTGACATAGGGGTTTATATTCAAGCTGGATAGCTTATCTATGATGCCCGAGTCGGGTATTGTGTCAAATGCCTTTGCAAGGTCCAGATAGGCTGTGTGGACTACCTTCCCTTCATCTATGGCTTTGGTGACTGTTTCGAAGAAGTCAACCAGGTTAAAAAGGCAGGATCTGCCCTTGACAAAGCCGAACTGGGTAGGATCTAGTGTCTGTAGGTCCCCAAAGTCTCCGTTTATGAGCTCCATGATGATCCTCCCCATAGCCTTGCAGACTAAACTAGTCAGGCTTATGGGGCGATAGTTTCCTGGGTCCATAGAGGCTCCACCTTTGTGGAGTGGGACCACTGTTGCTGTACGCCATTCTGTGGGCACATATCCTGTAGTGAGGCTGAGATTGTATAGCTGTTTCATTTGAGGGATTAGTTCCTCTTGGAGTTGATGTAGAAAGCAACCTGGGACACCATCTGTTCCCATGGAAGCAGTGTTTTTTGCTTTGGAGAGGGCAGCCTTCACCTGAGCATCTGAGATGTTTGGGAGGCAGCCCTCTGCCGGGATAGATACTTGCTCTTTTGGGGAGGATGGAGAAGTTTGCACTGAACCTGTCTGCCAGAATATTGGCGATGTCTGTGGGTTCAGTGTATTTTTTGTCATTTAGAATCAACTCAGAACAAGTCTGGGAGTTGCATCCCAGGTTTCTAACATAACTGAAAAAAGTCTTATGATTGTCTTTGGTGTCCTGTGCAATTTTTCTCTCGAAGCTGGCCTTGGAGGATTTTATGAGGGATCGTAATTTTTTGCTAGTACTGATCAGAGATGCCTTCCCTATTAGGGATTTTCCTCTATCATGCAGTAGCTTCCTCCTTCTGTTGTACAGTTTATTTATGGCAGGGGTCCATCAGACTGGACAAATGCCTTTGGATGATTAGGTCTTGGTTTTGTTTGGGATAGCATGATCCATACATTACTGGAGATGTCCGTAGAATGCATTTATATAGGATTCTGCAGTTTGGGCCGTAGTTTCCACTGGCCCTGGGGCTTTGAAGGATTCCACTTCTGTTTTGAGAAGTGAGAAGTTCACCTTTGAGAAGTTTTTCACTGTGGTTTTCTGGGCCTAGGGTGGGGTCGGGATGTGGACATCCAGTGAAATTAATTTATGGTTTGATCTTACCAATGAGGGATATACTTCTGGTGTGGAGCACAGAGTCCCCATGTTGGTAATGATCAGGTCTAGTATGTTGTCTCCTCGTGTGGGAGTGGTGACTAGTTGTTCCATAGCATTTGAGTTTGTAATTTCCAGGAACCTTTGGGCTAAGGTGCTGGGGCTTGAGAAGTGCTCCCAGTCAATGTTTGGGTAGTTGAAGTCGCCCAATATAATGTTGTTCGGAGAGATCTTCATGTTCTCCAATGTTTTCAGGAAAGCTGAGTGGGATTCCTGACTTTGAGAGGGTGGTCTGTAGGATGCTATAAACTGAAAAGCAGTCTTGCCCACTGTTAGTTGCACATGGATGGTCTCTGATACTTCGTGCAATGCCACTAACCTGGAGGTGTGGATATCCTTGATAAATATGGAAACTCCCCCTCCTTTTGTGGTTCGGTCCGGGTTTTGGGGCCGAAAAGCATGATATGAGGTATAGCCTGGTAGTGCTGGAGTGCTCTCTGGAGCCTTGAACCAGGTTTCTGTCACTGCACAGATATCGATGTTCTCCATACTGAGGAGAGCTTCGAGTGCGTGCATCTTGAGGTTAAGACTTTTGGCGTTTAGCAGCATTACCCTTAGTTTCTTGTTCCTTGTGCTGTCTATGGGGGTGGGTTTGACTTTTGAGCCTTGCCTAAAAAAGGCACTATGGGGGTGGCAAGAGCCTTTGCCAATATCTGAAAGCCCAGTGGTGACAGGTGCAAGCCGTCCCTAGCGAAGCAACGTGGCTTGTCGAGCATGTCATCCCAGGCTGACAGACACTGGAACCCCTTTGAATGACACCTAAATTTTAGCCAATTGTTAAAATCGATCATTTTGTATTTGTACTGTGGCATCATTCTAGGTGAGGGTAAGATGCTGCTCAAGGTCAGGGTCATACCAGCCTGGGCTACATGATCAGAGAGCTCCTCTATGTCTCTTTTCATGTAGTCCAGGGAGGTACATCTCAGGGCATTCACACCAGCATGTACAATGACTGAGTCATATTTGTATTTGCTTTGGAGTGACCTGAGTGCTTGCGTTATGTGGTGGATCCTAGCACCCGACAGGCAGCTCACTGTGACCTTCTCTTTGTTCAGCCTGGTGAGCGGGACGTCAGTGTGTCTGACAATAGTGTCACCTATTACAAGAGTATCAGGTGTGTTATTCAGCCTTAAGGTCTGTGGCTGCTTGGCACACTGACTTTGTGGGTTATGTGTTGTGTGTGTTTTATTTTGAGGTAGCGTTTGCTTGGATGTCTGCTTTGGAGGTCTCTGTTGCTTAGGTAGATTTTTATTTAGAGCCTCCGAGTATGTTTTTGTGTATTTATGTGCTTGGTTCGCTGATGTGGTGGGACTATGTGACACTGGAATTGTGTTGTGTGAGGTTACCTTCTCCTCCTGACTGGTTACACCAGTTTTGAGATGAGAGAGCTCAGCCTCCAGTTTGGCTAAATAGTTACATCTCTCATATATTTGAACCTGTTTGGAGGAGGAGGGGGTTGTCTGTGTACATGAGACAGTTGTAACATTGCCTCAAAATTCCCAGATTCACCAGCTGGACTGGAGAGGAAACCATTGACTGACCTTTGGACATGCTAGAGTAATATAGGGAAACTGAATTCAAGACGGACCAATAGAGGACAGGGTAATCATAGAGAGTATAAGAGTAAGTAGTGCTTATGGTTTAATAGTGCTAACTTGTAGGATTACTTAATTGGACCAGTGAAGGGCCTTAGAATGATAATATGGTGTTTAAATTGAGAAATAGAGCAGTTCTAAGGGAAAAAATGAAGAGCAGACTTTGTGGAGCCAGGAATAGTTTAAACCCAATTAGGTGGTGCTGCCCACTGTTGTGCTATGCACAAAAACGCGCAAAACCATGCAAAAGAGGGTTTTAAGAGAGGAAGATGAAGGAGTTTTGGAATTGACCCAAAATGGCCAATAAAACTACAGTTTCAAGTCAGTAACCACTCCCACGGGGGCAGGCAGGCTGCTCAATGTTTTTCACTGCCACTGATCAACAGAGAGACTTCCCTTTAGCCCAAGCAAAAAATGGCCTCACAGAAACTTACAAACAGTTCAAGAACAGCAAGCCTGTAACTGAACTTTTTTAAATCTCAGAAAAGTGGGAAAAAGCAAGATTTTTTTGTTTTGTTTTTCAGAGATAGCAGAGGTTCACAAGTATCAACAAGTTATAACAGTGCAGTAAATGACCCCACACAAGAGTGCTAGGCCAAAGACAGATAAAATGCAAGTTTTGAGAAAAAAATGATTTTAAAAATAAGTGCAAACAGGAAATTCAGTAAATAGCGCTAGGTTGTGCTCTAAATACAGTTACTAATGCAGAAATCAAGTTTAACAAGCCAGAAAATGCTCAAAATAGGCGGCTATGCAGAAAAATTTAGCAAATAAACAGAAGAAAAATACTAATTTGATCCAATAAAGTGCATCAAACAGACACATAGGTGAAGTGGAGAGCTATGTATGGGGTATACATTTCTTTGTGGGACAGGTGTCCATTTTTTTCTAGAAAGAGTACTATTGGGGAAGGTGTTTAGGAATAAGATTATAAAGTTGTTCAGACAGGTTACATAGCAGGTGCAGACATAAAGGACACACAGACAGACAGTGATGGTGATGGATACAAAAGGTTGGGGTATACCATGACTGGGGATAGGGCATGAGCACAGTAAGAATCTGGTCCTCACATTGAGAACTGTTATAAATGCCTCCTGTCACTTATCCCTGGGTCAGTGCTAGATAGGGCATCGATTTTGTAATTTGACACATGACCTTTTCTACTCTGCCAATTTAGGCACTGAGGTCTTTCTCTGTGATGTCCTCCACCAGCCCTGTAATCTCCTGTCAGGTGACAAAATCACTGCCTCCAGTAGAAGCACTACTCCTGATGTGTACCACCTCTGTAAATCAATTTCATATGCATTGAGTTGTATGATCTGAGTAAAACATGTGCTGTTGTTATAATTTTTTTACATGACATAATGTTCTACATACCTAATCATATGTGATGAATCATATTTTTCCAATAATGATTGTACATATTACACATATGCAAGTGTAGCTTTAATTAACTACCATGTTTTACTTAAAATACTTTACACAGATATAATTGACTTATTTAGCAATCATTGCACAGAGTTGTACTGAAAATTATTTTTTGAGTGTTTAGTTTTTAATTCGTGTTAAATTTCTAATAAAAATTCTGTAACAGTTTTCACTCTGACTCCCTCAGTAAAACTATGTGAAGTCTGAATTTGATCCTTGCATTACTTCCACTGTTTTTCCAAACTTACTGCATTAATATCTTGAACTACAGAGAAAGGTATTTTCTTCACTCAGTTCTGTCAAAAGTGCTGACAAAAACAATGGTGCCAGTTCCATTTGTGCTAATTCACTAGTTTGCAAAGTAAACACTTTATCCATTACACCAACCCGTTTACAACATATTAGCCACCTGCCCTTTAGGGGAACTTTAAGCCTAGCTACTTTTCTTCAAAGGTGAGAACCAAACCCTGTATCTCATGTTTATGAGATAAACACCTTAACCATTATGCCAACCCTCAACCTGTTGTAGGCATTCCAAATTAGATTTTTAAGTTTTGGCTTCAGACATGAAATGCCACTCACTGATAGTGACCACTGACTATTAACAACAAGCAATGCCAAGGAGCTTCAAATGCAGAAGGAAAAGAAATTCAACTGAATAAAAAGAAAGGATATATCTAGCAATTTGTCCAACACTTATGGCATTATCCTGACTCATGCAACCTTTTAGCAGTGTTTTCCACATGATATCTTGCATTTCTGTTACAAAACAGGCCTTCCAATAATTACAATTCTTGAGAAAAGGACCACACAGGAGATTACGCAAGTTAATTTTTGACACACCATGTAAAAGTAAGAACTACATATTTTTAAAGGAAATGTATTACTGTCATGATTATTACTTGATAGATATGTATAATTAATCCAGAATATTATACATTTCCCACATTCATTGTGTTACTTTAGTAAATGTCATGTTTGGTCTCATGCATATCATATCATATCATATTTTATTTTGCCAATATGAATAGTTCAGTTTCCAACAAGAAAAGTTTTTATGGCATTGGTACTATTAAATTCAAATTATCAAAAGATGGAATCAAAGTGTGCATTTTTTTTGCTATTACATAGATGTTAGTGCATTAACATGCTAATCCAAAGAGAAAGTTAAAAAAATATATATTTTTTAATCACAATTTATTTTTAGCATTATACATATGAAACTGTTATTTCAATTAAATATGTTCAATGTAACACAAATTCACAAACAGTATAGGTAATGCATTTATCACTCATTACACAAAGCCGAGCTGTTCAAGTCATAATAAAAATCGTATGACAATTCTCATTCTTACTTCAGTAAAGCTACCTGTAGTCCGGATTTCAACCAGACATTACCTCTGCTGTTTCTCCAAATGTATTGCATAAACACCTTGAGCCACAAAGATGAATGAGAGGTGCATTTCTCTACACTCAATACTGTCCAAAGTGCTTATGGAAGTGCATTAACACCACTCTTATTTGTGTGATGGCATTCTAAAATTAAATTTTTGAGTTTATGCAAAGTTAACAATTATTCACTGCTACTGACCAATGACAGTCCCCATTGTGCAATGCGAAGTGGTATGCAAAGGATGAAGCCAAAAATAAATAAATAAATAAATAAAGCAGGGTAAGGAAAATATGTATGTGTAATTATTTCTTGACAATGTGGTCTTATACCAAGAAAATGCGGACATTAAGAATCCCTATTTTCACACAGATATCATCCTCCCTAAATCATCATCATCATTGTCTTTTGGCTGTTCCCATTAGGGGTCGCCACAGCGGATCATCTGTTTCCATTTCTTCCTGTCCTCTGCATCATGCTCTTTCACACCAACCGCCTGCATGTCCTCTCTTACCACATCCATAAACCTTATCTTAGGCCTTCCTCTTTTCCTCTTACCTGGCAGCTCCATCCTTAGCATCCTTTTCCCAATATACCCAGCATCCCTCCTCAGCACATGTCCAAACCAACGCAATCTCGCCTCTCTTGCTTTGTCTTCAAACTGTCCAACCTGAGCTGACCCTCTAATATACTGATTCCTAACCCTGTCCATCCTAGTCACACCCAGTGCAAATCTTAACATCTTTAACTCTGCTACATCCAGCTCTGACTCCTGCCTTTTCGTCAATGTCACCGTCTCCAACCCATATAACATAGCTGGTCTCACTACCCTCTTGTAGACTTTCCCTTTCACTCTTACTGGTACCCGTCTGTCACAAATCACTCCTGACACTCTTCTCCACCCATTCCACCCTGCCTGTACTCTCTTCTTCACCTCTCTTCCACACTCACCATTACTCTGAACTGTTGATCCCAAGTACTTAAACTCATCCACCTTTACCAACTCTACTCCCTGAATCCTCACCATTCCTCTACCCTCCCTCTCATTTACACACATATATTCTGTTTTCGCTCTGCTGATCTTCATTCCTCTCCTCTCTAAAGCATATCTCCACGTCTCCAGGGTCTCCTCAACCTGGTCCCTATTCTCACTACATCCTCCTGTACCTTAAAATCATGGTATTTACATAAAAGACTGGGAAGAATAACAGTATGTGCCACATACAGAGAGGGGCTTATGAGTCAGAGAAAGTGGAGCACATATACTCAAGTTTCAGCGTTCTAACACTTTTATTTCTGGAACAACATATCTATTTTATCAAAGTTGCCCTTTGTCATTTCACAGTTGATGTCGACATGTTTGCGATATTTGCAACAATCAGCCTAACAAATCACATCACAGTAATGACAAATGTATGCAATATAAGTTTGTTCTTCCCTTTCTTTTGTGAGAAGTAACTATTTTGATACATTTGTGAAATTATGGCATTATGTTTTGCATGCATTTAGATATGTCTTCTTTGTATGATTTGTCCATGTACTTCACCTAACTTGCACATTGCACTCACAGGCAGGTTTACCACTTAAGCATATATACAGAAATGTGTTATAATGTTTTATCTACTAAGTAATTCAAAGTGGTATCATATTTGTTTTGTAAGTATATTCTCCCTGACACATCTGTAAGCGTATATTAAAGTAGCATTATTCCTGTACTGCTGCTAATGAGTCACACTTGCAAACCCTTAACAAGCCCTACTTCTCTATATGCATTCTTATAGGGCTAGGGTGTGTGCACACCATTGTGTTGGTCCTCACAGTATGTTTACCTGTCCAGCACTTAGGAAAGATTGTGTGATTCCTGAA
Source organism: Protopterus annectens (assembly GCF_019279795.1). Lineage (NCBI taxonomy): Eukaryota > Metazoa > Chordata > Ceratodontiformes > Protopteridae > Protopterus > Protopterus annectens. Next base: position 859,177,768 of record NC_056730.1, read on the forward strand.
TGATAATGAATTTACTCCCAAGTTACTACATGCTTGCCATGTCCTGGGGTTAGTCTCTACTGCATAAGCACAATTCAAGTTTGATAAACACAAAGCATTAACAATTTGAAAAGTCCATGTAAAACTTGGTGCTCTTTATAGGGCTAAACCCTATCTCACCAATCATGCCAGACTTACAACAGCTAGGACACACCTTTTATCTACCCTTCTTTACTATTCCCAAATATTCACCAACCTCCATAAATCAGATTTGAATAACCCTGAAGCTTGGTATAATAAAATAACCAAATTCCCCTTAAACCAGCCTCAAATATCATATCATTGCATTGCCCTTCACCATCTAAACTAGATTGAGCTCCCTAACTTGCTATCTACCAATCAAATAATAGCTGGTCATTCAGTTATCCATAAACATGACTACTGTCCGGCTCTATCAGACCTTGTTGAACCCTACACTAACCTCAATTCACTCAGGTCAGCAGATAAATCATTGCTTAAAGTTAACAAAGCCCATAACTTTCACAGTGGCTCCTTATATAGCCACACAATAGCCAAATCCCGGAATTCTCTTCCACAGCATATTCTATCCATACCTGATACACATAAGTTCAAACAGCTCCTAAAAGAATATTTTTCAAATAATTGGTTATGCTCCTGTACCCCCTTAGGCTAAGTTATACTTACCCTCCTTCACTGTCTACTAACACATTCTCTCTCTTAGCCTATTGCTATCTTGGCAATCTGACTTCTTATGTTACATTAATATTTATTTATATACAAAAAAAATCTTTACTGATTCCTAATTTGATGTTCTATACTTTTTTAAACTTTGTTATATCCTGATTCTACTTTGTGTATATATGCTTGCAATTTTTTATCTCTGTTTAGTTGTATATAAATTTAAAATTTCTGTTTTTGCATTGTGTGTACCTTCGCCTTCATCTTACTGTACTATATATGTATTTTTGTAATTTTTGGAGCTTTTCCCCAGGGTCTCCATGGAAAATGGGCTACTGGCCCAGTCAGACACTACCTGGTAATCAAATGTAATAAATAATAAATAAATAAATAAATAAATTTGGTGCTAAGGCACTTGTTTAGTAGTAGGGGAGACTGTTTGGATTTACCAGCTTGTGATGCTGCTGTCTGATTGCTGTAATTGCATTACTTTTTCAGACTTTCATACAAATCCTGTCAAGGTATGTGAAATGTCTTTAGAATTAATATTTAAACAGTGGAATAAGCTTCCCATTCATGCCATGCCAAGTTGTGATGGATTATCTTTCAGGTAATATTGATTGATGTCTCAGTTTGTCCATTAGTATTGGTATAGAAGGTATAGCAGTTGAGATTTGAAGTATCCTCATCTAATGTTACATGCCTTTATAGCAACATTTCTCTGAGGATGTGAACACATGTGAGAACAGTTTATATGACTAGTAGAAATGGGAAGATTACATTTTAGACCAAAAACTGTGTTAAGCCTGTTGTATATGCCTGAGATCAGCAAAGATTATCTTAAATGGTAACATTTTCATTTTGTACATATGATTTATTGTTAATGCTATATATTCCGGAGTAATATTTCTTTCAGCTTTACCATTGTCATTGCATTGTTTGTTGAAGGGTTTATAGTTATGTATTACAATTTGCGTACTTATATCTACTCCTGTCGGCTCATGGTAATGAACATGGCCAAAGGGTTGTGTTCAACTACTGTGTAGAGATAACTGCAGGAGAAGTTAATGGTCAGGTAGTGTTGGAGCGTGGGTGCATAATGATATACTTTTCTGCCAAACTCTTAATTTAATAGTTTGGCAATTGCATCACTAACTTGCAATTACTTACTCACGTTAATCCAGTATTATTAGAGCCGGAACCTAGAATGACATAACAGCCCCCTAACTTCACATGAATATTAATGCTGTAAATATGGCTTACTACATTTAGTCTTCTGTGTTTGGAAGAAATATTTAAAATTTAAGATTTTATTAAAGTCTCAAAAAACGCACTTTTCTTTTCATAATAAAACATGTTCACAAACATAAAGATGCATGAAAAGAAAAGGATGTTTCATGCTTTTAAACATGATCTTTACCTTAGAGTGACTTCAGTAATATTTCTGATTTGAGCATGTGCATCATTGTATCTTTGCTCTGTGTGGTTGTGTGGGTTTATCATGGGTGTCATGAGTGAGGGTTCCAGTGCATAACCTACATCCCCCTCTAGATGCTCTTGTGAAAAGTAACCCCTAGAAAACTATATGTACAGGTCTCAGGTGTGTCATATGTGTGAGCCAGGTTTACCTGTACTCATTGTATATGATGTCTTGAGTGTTACAGATTAACTGACAGTTGATAGAGTCATACCCTTTACTATTAGTGTACCTCCTTCCCTGTTCACCAGGTGGGGCTTTTATTTCAATGTGTGTGTGTGCAGTCTATGGCCCAGAACTTCCCAGAAGTGTGCTATGCTATAAAAATGTTGCATGGTGGTAGCTATCCTCTGGGGTACATTGAAGCCAAATATGATCCCTTACATATTGTACCATTGCATTTAGAAATTTATGTAATATTCTAGAGTCTGTGGCCTGTGGTGTCCCTAATATACATATCCTGTGGGTCTCTGAAAAGTGCCTGTAATTTGTACAAGTAATGTTACACATACCTCGGTTTCCACTGGGATGAGTTCTCCATGATTTCTCTGGGGACTCAGATGAGGACGGCAGAAGACATATATTTCCTCTAAGGTATCCCTGTCCACCCTGTAGTGCTCTAATATTTCAGTATCATGAAATCCATGATAGGTCAAACGTGGTCTGAACACTCTTCTCCTTCTAGGCAGAGGCCTGACAGCAATAGCACCTTGTTTTGCACATACAGGTTAATGACAGAAGCAGCATCCCAACATTTTCTTCTAAGAGTGTTTGTGAGTATATTCCAAAGAGTACTGGAACTGAGGGGAAAAAGGATCATGACATATAGACATGCATTTTATACATTCCTGAATCACTCTGCCATGTTGAATTGCTTAATTGGCATGTATTTCTCCTACGTATGCCTTCTTTAGCATATTCTGTTGCTTACTGTTGTTTTGAGGGTGAACACTGCTTGCAAAGCTCTTTGATGAATCACAATTAGCGAGCTCACCCCTGCGTGAGGTGCACATGTACTCAGCACAAGTAGAGGTGTTCATGAATCAGGGGCTTAGTCTATTTATATTTTACATCTTCCTTTATGATATTGTTCATACCTTTATTTGTCTTCATATAATGACAATAAAGGCAACATTTATTTAAAATTCCTATTTAGATGCATGTTTTCCTCTTTTACTGTAAAACCCTGTAGTGATTAAAAAGTTAATATACATATAACATTATTTTAAGTAAGATATGTTATTGTATTGATGCAAAATTTTTTACTCTGGTGTTTTGTTTCACTTTAAGATGAAAGTGTTTAGTCTGATATTAAAGGTTGCTGATTTCCTCGTGTCTTTTGTTTTATTTAAATGGTACAATGCTTCAGTGTGTTTGAGTAACAATCCCTAAGATATAGTTAAGCATTCAAGAAGCTTCCTTCCAAATTCCTTTGCATGGTAGTTACATTTACCTACTGGCTTAGTTATGGAATGGTTAAAGGTCAACAGGAAATGCATTGATTGAATATGAAGAAATAAACAGCACCACTTTTTAGAACAAAAGTCTTGGAGAAATTAAGCTTTGAATTATGAAGTCTGGTGGTATGAAGTATGCATTAATTTTCACTACATAAGAGTGACAATTTAAAATGACACCCCCCATGGCTAACTTTACTTCAAAAGAAATTGTTTTAAAAATGTAAATTAAATAACCCCTAAATGGCTTGTAGCAGATGGAGTACAACTGCAATTTCTGCAGACATTCTTAGTACATTAAGTTTTGAAGACATCAGAAAAGTTTAAAATCGTACTTCTGAAGATGTTCAGTCTGTATAAGTTATCCTCCTGGATGGAATATCTGTAACAGCCAAAATTGTATTAAAAAATGGGTCTTAGGTTTTAAAGTGGTGGATTAAAATGTATTTGTTTTTTGAAGTAACTGAACTAAAAATATTTTGAAGTTTAATACACCAGCTTGTGAAGGTATCATCTGTGTTTACAGTGTAGATGAGTTTAAAGTTAGATGTAATATTTGGATCTTTGTTAACAGTAAGTCTGTATAAAATACTTAGATTAATGCCACAAGAGTACTCAGTACTCAATGCTTTTCTCCCCAAAGCACATAACAGAAGTCTTTGCGGTGTTAACAGTAAGCTTATTATTTAATGCCTGTAATTTATAAATTGTCAAAATAATTTTGTAGAGCTGGTTGGTTGGCTGTGTGTGTAACTGTGGCTCATAATTTGCAGTAATCAACATATTTTAAACTTTAATTCATTGCACAAATGCATTAACCAGAAAAAGGTCCCAAAAGAGACCCCCTGCTTAGACAGATTCTAATCAATTATTTAACTATTCAGAAACCTAATGCCATATAGATAAATTAATCTGTGGAACAGTATCAAAGTTCTTTGAGTAATGCAAGTAGATTACATCAGCGGGAAGTCCTTCAGAAGGATTATCAGTGACAAGGACATAACACAGAACAAGATTAGATAAATTTAACCTTGAGTTTATAAATACATGTTGATAATATTCCCATTTTAGATAAATGACAGAGAGAGCCATTTTAGCATTCTGCATTCAAAGCATTCAGAGCATTTCCCAGTCACTGAAGGGACACTTATGGGTTAGTAATTAGTATGTTAGTACTGATTCCCACATTTGTGAAAAAACATCTTTCTAGTACCAAGGCATAACTCTGATCATAGGACTCTTGGAATAAATAATTAAACAAAAGTGATAGCAAGTGATAGCACTTTAAATTTAGAATAGAAGGTTTTCACAAATGTAAGCTAGGTCACAATACAATTTACTTTGATTTTATCTAGGACCTCCTAAATTTGCTCTACAGTTATTTCAAGGGCAGAATTGCTCATGTCCCATGTCACCTTAGGATCAGTTTAGTGGAGGAAAGTTAAAACTATTACAAAGATGTCAGTTTTCCTGCTGCCGCAGTAGACATTTTTAATTATTTATTACCAAGAGTAAATAGAGCATATCTGAAGAACTTTTTACAACTGAGACTCTAGAAAGAAAAAGTTCTAGGGCTGGTATGCTTTTGGCTCCACAAGGAATTTTACTATACCTAGTAGCATTCCTGTGTGTATTTTAAGTGGACATTAATTACTTTTATTGGTGTCAGTCCTATACAACGTATAAGGCTGAATTCCACAAGATTATCAAGAGGGGCACACGAGGTATATGGTTTTCAGTCAAAATTTCGGCATTCAGTTGCACGACAGCCTCCTCCTTGAACATGGTAGGAGCGACAGTCAGAATGTCGACATTCATGTGTATGTCCGTTCAGAAGGACGTGCACAAGGCAGGGACTCAAAGCATGGTTGGCAATGCGAGTTGCTAACAATAAGATCGACAGGAAGAGGTTGTGTGTGTGTGTGTGTGTGTGTGTGTGTGTGTGTGTGTGTGTGTGTGTGTGTGTGTGTGTGTGTGCATGTGTGTGTGTGTGCGTGTGTGTGTGTGTGTGTGTGTGTGTGTGTGTGTGTGTGTGTGTGTGTGTGTGTCTGTGTGTCTGTGTGTGTATGTGTGTGCACATGTAATGAAATATGTAATGACTGTGTGAATGTGTGTGAGTGTGTGTGTGTGTGTGGGTAGGGTTTGGGTGAATTTCATACCTTCAGATACCCTAACCTACAGCACTGGGTTAGGGGAACACAAGACACTAGGGATGACTCTACTACATGGGCCAGGAAATAATTTAGCTACATGGGTTTTGGACGAAGAGTAGACACCAGATATTTCTATAACTATGTGGGTTTGGGGAAATATTAGATTCCAGGGATAACCCTCATGCAATAACGGCTCTTATACTTAAAGGGGATGGGGTAGAAAGTAGACAGCCGAGATACTGTATATAGCATGCCTTAAAAGGATTTAATTTTAAAAAATTGGTGCGGGGAAACATTAGACACCAGGGATACCATTAAAAACACTAAAAGAGATTCAAATGCTACACCCTTGCCACAGTAAATTTCTGAACAAGACTGCTGCACTAACTGAGAAGTTAGTGCATGAAATTGATTTTTATATATATATATATATATATATATATATATATATATATATATATATATATATATATATATATATATATATATATATATATATATATATATAGAGGAGCGCTACAGAATCCTGAAAGACCAAAATCCTGAGACCAAAATCCTGAAAGTTCAAAAGACTGAAAACTCAAAATACTGAAAACTCAAAATTATAAAACACACAGGATACCAACACTTACTATATTCCAGTACAAGTACATACAGAAACATATTACCCTTCAACTACATGCAAGGGGGCAAGCTGTGCCTAAATATGTCAACTCCGAGATTGCACTTCACTACACTAAGTGCAATCTTGGTGTTGATATATTTAAGTAGCGGGGGGTGTGGGGGCTGCAGCCCCCCACATTGGGGGTGTAGCGGTGCTTGCCCCCCTGCTTATCCTTGGAGAACAGTAATATAGTCTGTGTTTTATTTGTTTCTGTATGTACTTGTGCTTGAATATAGTAAGTGTTGGTATCCTGTGTGTTTTCAGGATTTTGAGTTTTCAGTGTTTTGAGTTTTCAGTATTTTGAACTTTCAGGATTTTGGTCTCAGGATACCGGTCTTCAGGATTTTGGGCTTTCAGGATTCTGAAAAACTTGGTTATTATTGCATGCCTGCAACAGTTTGAGATTTATGGAAGAGGGACAGGGAACAGTGGGCAAACCTCTTAACCTCAAAGGGCAGCAGAGGGCAAAATCAGGGAAGGCTGTTTCATTTGTCTCCTAAAAATGTCATAATTAGCTAGTCCAACAGCTTTTGCACTCATCATCATCATCAGCCCCGTTTTTCCCATTTTTCTACATGGGTTTGAGGTATCGTGTTAACTGTCGCCAACTCTCTCTATTCAGTGTCACACTCCTGCCTTTTTCAACACTCATGCCTGACTGTCACAGATCTTCTTTCACACAATCCATCCGCCTCTTTGCTGGACGTTCCCACTTCTTCTTACCTTCTTCCTGTCTGTCCCAAATCTTCCTCACCAGATTGTCTTCTGCTTTTCTGCACATGGGTCCAAACCACCGTAATCTGTTCTCTTTGATCTTTTCTGCAATTAGAGCTACTTTGGCTTTTGCTCTTATGTCCTCATTTCTTTGTCTGGTCCACAGTGTGCATCCTACAACCCTTCTTAGGCATTTCATTTCCATCACCTCTAGCTTCTTCAACAGTTCTGCCTTTACTGCCCAGGTTTCTGTACCATACTATAGTACTGGCTGCACCACTGCCTTGTACACCTTACTTTTCAGCTTCTATGGCATTCTTCTGTCATAGACTACACCAGACACTCTATGCCAGTTGGCTGCAGCCCCTCTGATTCTAGCGTTGATCTCTTCATTCAGACTTCCCTTCCCCTCCACCATCCCTTCCAGATACTTGAAGCTGTTTACCTGTTCCACTATCTTCCCTTCTATCTCTATTCTTAGCTTCTTCTGATTTCACCAGTTTGCTGCCATTACCACTGTCTTATCTGTGCTTAGTTTCATCCCATGTGCCTTCAGTTTTGCATTCCATTCCCCTATACTTTGCTGAAGTTCTTGCTCAGTGTCTGCCTGTAATGCCACATCATCTGCATACAGCAACTTTGTTGATCTGTCCCCTCCAACCTGTTTGCTAATGTAGTCCATCACCAGTGTGAACAGCAGTGGGCTCAGAGCTGAACCCTGGGTCACACCCACTCCCACTAGGATCCCCTCTGTGAGGCCGAACACTGTCTGTACTTGAGTCATTGGGTCCTTGTACATAATCTGCACTAATTCTGCCAATGTTTCTGGGACTTCAAACCACCACAGTACTGCTGAGATCAGCTCTCTTGGGACCTTGTCATATGCTTTCTCCAAGTCTAGGAATGCCCAGCTGGACTCTGTCCTCATCTATAGCTTCTTCTCAAGTATCTGTCTCACTGCAAATATCAAGTCAATTGTGCTGCATCCTGATCTGAATCTGAACTGCTCATCTCCCATCTTACATTCTACTATTCTGCGTATCCATTTAACAGTCACCCCCTCCAGAACTTTCATGCAGTGTGATATGAGTTTGATGCCTCTGTATTGCCCACAGTTATGGATGTCCCCTTTGTTCTTGAACACTGGCACAAGTATGATTATTCTCCAGTCATCTGGGATACACCTTTCTCTCCATATTGCTATGAGTACCATCAGGAGCCATCTCTCCCCTATCTCATCCAGCATCTTTATCATATCTGCTGTGACCTCACCTGACCCTGCTGCTTTCCCTGACTTAATTTTCCTTAATGCTGTTCTTACTTCTTCTAGGGTGGGCTCCTCTTCTTCTTTCATCACAGGCTATTTCTGGGGCAGTACAGCTTCTGTGGGGCTTTCTTCATTCAGAAGCTGCTGGAAATACTCCTTCCATCTGCCTTTGATGTCCTGTGGACTGCTGAGCAGGTTGTTGCTGGCATCCCTTATGAAGAGTGTCTGACTATCTTCTTTATCTTTCAGTCTTTGCCTTGCAACCTGATATAGTTTCTTTGTGCCCCTTACTGAGTCACTTTCCAGAAGTTGGTAGAGTGCCTCTGATGCCCTGTTCTTTGCTATTGCAACTTTTCTTAGCTTTTTTGTTAGCCAACCAGTAGACCTTCCGAGCCTGGTCAATTTTTTTCTACCTCCCACTTCTTTCTGCACTCCTATTTTCTTTTGTTAACTTCCTGGACTTCTGCATTCTACCACCAGCTTTTCTTATGTACCTTATTTCCATACCTGGCTGCTCAGCCACATATCTTTTCTGTAGTTCTAACACATGCTGTTTTTAGGTGCTGCCATTCTTGTTCAACTCCACCTATTTCCTCCTCTTCTTGGGGTGCTAGATCCCTGAGTAATTCCTTGAACTGTTGCACTTTCTCTCCAGTCAACTTTCAGGTCTTCAGCCTGGTCTCTGTTGACCTTAGAGCCTTCTCTGACCACTGCTTGCAGCTGATTGTGGCAACTAGTGGTTTATGCTATCTGCCAACTGTTTCACTGGGGATGACTTTGCAATCCTGGATTCTACCCCAGTGTCTTTTCCTAACTAGGAGGAAGTCTACCTGGGTAGCATGTTGGCTACTCTTGTATGTGATCTTGTGGCTGTCTCTCTTTCTGAACCATGTGTTGGCTACTATCAAGCCATTTGCCAGACAGAAGTCTAGAATGACTTCTCCTTCTTTATTCCTGTTGCCCCACCCATGTGGACCCAGGCAGTCCTCATATCCTGTTCTGTCTGTCCCAATCTATGCATTTAAGTCACCCATTATCAACACCAATTCATGCTGGCCTGCTTTATCTAGTAGGTTCTGCAACTGCTGTGTGAATGCACTCTTTTCCTCACTATCACAACCCTGCTGTGGGGCATAGGCTGAGATTATGAATACTGCCCTATCATTACACTGGAGTCTGATTGCCATGAGTCTGTCATTAATTCTGATGATATCCCTCAGTGCCTTCTGAAGCCTCTCTCTCACCACAATTCCTACACCATGTCTAGCCTGTCCCCCTCCTGAGTAGTAGAGTCTGGATCCCAAGTCAAGTGGCTTTGCTGCACTGCCCTTCCATCTCATTTCTTGAATACATAGGATGTCCAGCCTCCACCTTATCATCATGTCCTCTTCCAAGCTACATCTTGCAGTGAACCCACATTAAGCATAGCAATTCTCAGTTCAAGTTTGGCAGGTTGGTTGGTTTTACATCCAGCTTTCGCTCAACAGAGCTATCTCAGATAACCCAGGCTGGGCAACTAGACACCGGCCAGCCAGTAGCTTATTGACCCAGGGCTCCTGGGTTTTATGGTGGGCACACACTGGCCAATAGGGGCACATATACCCCTCCCACCATTAGCAAGGGTCCCTGGCATAGGTCAGAGTAGGTTGGGTCCTCAACCCACTTATCACCATTAACTACCCATGCCCATTTTAGCGACATTAGTCAACAAGACTGAATCAACTAGAGCCATATTTTACACTGTCGAGTGGCTAGCTCTGCTATGGTCCACAGTCTGTGATCTATGTTCTCCTATCTTGAGGATACCGTTCACCACAGTAGATGCTCATAGCGGTTGGTCTGTACAACTCTTCCCCCTATAGGGCACCATGTAGAGTCTGTGCTGCTGCCCACAGCTCCATTCATTGGTGAGTTTGAGATGGAAACACTCAGCATGTTTTTTTGGATGTAGGAGAAACCCCACGGGGGCACAGGGAGAACAAGCAGACTCCAAACAGGCATTGGTCAGAGGTCAGGATCAAATCTTGTACCTTGTGCATGGGAGGCAAAGACCTTAACCATTTTGCCAACTGGTTTCTTCCTCTTTGAAGGCTAATGAAGTGTGAAACTCTAATGTCTGGCATGAGTGACTGACTATGACTGACTAAATTCAATCATGATTTATGAGGGCAAGAAAAAGGATACATCAGGGACGTTCTGACACCACAGGGACCTGTATGCAGTATGTGTTGCATGTGTGTGTGTGTGTGTGTGTGTGTGTGTGTGTGTGTGTGTGTGTGTGTGTATGGATACTGTGTGTGGGTGAGTGAATGATGGTGTGCTTGTGCTAATGTGATGCATCTGCTGTCACTGTCAACTACCACAGGAAGTGCTGATCTGCACTAGCTGTAGTTAAAAGCAATTCAAATTCATGCAAAATGGCTGATAATGAGGTCTTTCCACATTGCGGTTATTGCATCTCTGAATTGTAAAATACTGCATCACAGGAACAGTCTTTTTACAGCAGCTATTAATGTGAGTAGTAGGTGCCTTTCTGAATACCTGAGATATCTTTTACAATAATATTTCCTTCTTGGAATTTTTTCTATTTTCTTGGTCTACCAATAAGGTGTCAGTTTATGTTTCTTCATTTCAAACTTAGGTACGACCTGTCTACCAAGAACCAGAAGTCATAATAGAACAGGCTCCAACAGTAATCTATCATCTTTCTCTTTGTTCCATTTTCCAATCCCATTCTTTCAGGTCAGAGCAAATTATTTCATATTGTCAGTCATACCTTTTTTCTGCCTGGTTCAGTGTAAACTTATTTTAGAAAACTAACATGCTTTGCCAAAGTGCTATCATAATGTGATGAATATCAGCTGGTGGGTTATACAAGTGAAATCTTGGATTTCCCAGTCCCCTTCTCTCCCATCAGGCAGCACTGGGGGAGGTCAGAAGCCAAAGTAGAAGTAAGGCAGCAGATGGTCAGCTGAAGTATGCTTGTTAAAACAAAGTAATAATAGTAATAATAATAGTAATAATAGTAATAATAATAATAATAATAATAATAATAATAATAATAACAATAATAGTAGTAGTAATTACTAAGGTTATACTTTTTTCCTGCTCTTTTAAAGATGGCATAATATTATATACTTAATATACTGCAGCATTAAGCAGTCAGTCTTTATTTGTGATGGTAATTTTAGCAAACCACATTTTTTTCTTTACTCACTAAATTTTATCTATTTCTAGTTGTCTCCTGAAATAAGGTTGTTTGTCCTGGTCCCCTTCAATAAACACATCACACCGAATGACATTTGACGACCATTATTAAAATTTCCATAACATAGCTTTGTTCATCAACTTTTTTACTTACAACTGACCATAATATAGTTGATTCTAAACACAGCATAAACATCCTTGTAATGTTAATCAGGTCATCAAACCTACTCACCCTGCTCCAGTAAGCAGTGTCCATACCTCTGCTCGCTTACTTTACTTATGAAGCAGCATCCCATCTCACTTCATACACCATTCATTGAATTATCTTCCACCAAATAAGCCACATCCTTACCTCAGCTTGTTTATCTATTCAGCAAGCCTCCTCCAACTACTCATTTCCTTTCCCCAGATCCTTGAAATGAACATCCATACACCAGAGGGGGAACAGAAGAGGGCAAGCCTGTCCATCTTCTCCGCCAACCAGCCTGACCAGGCTGTTCCCCCTCCCTTCTACCCAAAATTGTTCAACCAACTACCTCCCATAATGGGAAGGGTTAAGCCAAACATCATTCTGTGTACCCATCGGCTCTAAAGTCCTTATAATCCTGCATACCATCCCTGAAACACGCCCTAATGAAACTAAATAAAGTAGGATTACCCATGACTCCACTGTACCACCAGAACATCTATGCCAAGAGAATGCATTCCCTTTTTGACCGCTTCCTTCCAGCCACTAATCATGGCTCAACCTGAATAGAATGACAACCTATAGCCACAACCCTGTCAACTGTAGCATATCATCGTAACCCACCAAACTACCCAGGTCTGGATGTGCAGTAACCTGATTACTGTAGGGAATAGTCTAACTCCAAAACTTTAATGCCCTAACCTTAAATGGCAGAAAACCACAATTTTTCTATTTTCTTGGTCCACCAATAAGGTGTCAGTTTATGTTTCTTCATTTCAACCTTAGGTACGACCTCTCTACCAAGAACCAGAAGTCATAATAGAACAAGCTCCAACAGTAATCTATCATCTTTCTCTTTGTTCCATTTTCCAATCCCATTCTTTCAGGTCAGAGCAAATTATTTCATATTGTCAGTCATACCTTTTTTCTGCCTGGTTCAGTGTAAACTTATTTTAGAAAACTAACATGCTTTGCCAAAGTGCTATCATAATGTGATGAATATCAGCTGGTGGGTAATACAAGTGAAATCTTGGATTTCCCAGTCCCCTTCTCTTCCATCAGGCAGCACTGGGGGAGGTCAGAAGCCAAAGTAGGAGAAGTAAGGCAGCAGATGGTCAGCTGAAGTATGCTTGTTAAAACAAAGTAACAATAGTAATAATAATAGTAATAATAATAATAATAATAATAACAATAATAATAGTAGTAATTGCTAAGGTTATACTTTTTTCCTGTTCTTTTAAAGACGGCATAATATTATATACTTAATATACAGCAGCATTAAGCAGTCAGTAATGGTTGTTGTTGTGTCTGTCAGCTTTTCCCGGTTAGGGGTCGCCACAGCGGAACTCCGGTCCGCTAATGATTGGTAGTTGATTTTTACATGCCGAGTTACCAGCCCTGATGCACAACCTTCAACGAAGGTACGCCCATTCACACAAGTCTCCATGCAGAATGGTAATTTTAGCAAACCACATTTTTTTCTTTACTCACTAAATTTTATCTATTTCTAGTTGTCTCCTGAAATAAGGTTGTTTATATAGATTGGAACGTAATGCCCTTTGTATGATGCACTACACAGTCCATTAATACCTTATATGATAGCCCTTTTCAGGCAATGAACTGTTCATGCAACAAGCCAAGTTTCAGTTAGTGAGAGAATATATTAATAAATTAAAATTCTGAGCATCACTGATTTTCAGTAATAAATTAGAATACTGCATTTTCAGGATTTTAAGCATTGCCATTCAGATGTTTGTTCTTTTCTGGATTCAGGAGTTTCTATTTGGTCATTTTCAGATTGTTCTTATATAGTTTTGTCTTTTGACATAGAACCAATAAACTATTAACCTTAGTAGGCTTCTCTGTCTGTAATGCTGTCACTTACACTCTGAGAAGCATACCAGTACATAACTTTTATTTACCTTCAATGGCAAAGGCTTCCTTCTGTGATCATCCTAACTTATACTTTCCTACTTTCACGTTTGCTACCTATCTTTCCTTCAGTACCACAGTAGTACACTGTTGTCTTCTAGGAGCTATGACTCCCAACTCTGTGTAATTCACTTTAGACCATGTTCTGTGACTGAGCATAAATATTCACCAATGCTCTGTGCAAGCTCTTTAAATAAACACTGGCAGTTCTTCCCTAGCAGGAGGAACTATTATTGTTAAACTAGATTAACTAGATATCCCATCTTGCTGCTCTGTACAGAATTAATGTATGTGCTGAATTATTGCATTGTGGACTCTTCTGGCTAGTTAGGTCTCTCGAAGGTAATATCTTGCAGTATTATGTTCACCTATAGTATAGTAGAATGCATGATTGATGGCTACTTGGCCAACTGCATTTCACAAGGGTACACAGTAATCAAACACGGGTCACTGCAACAGAGCCCACCTTTCTTTGAGATGCAATGACCTTAAACGGTGATGACATTAAGTAAAGAGGTGGAAAGGGTGAACTCCTTGAATGACAAGGAAAATGGAAGAATAATTTCTAAATTTCGCTTTTTTATTCTGTATTTCATTCAAAAGTGGCATTTAGTTAAAGGACCTTGGCTGGATGTCCTAGAAATAAATAAAACAATCAGTGATGCTAACAGAAGTTGGACAATCAACAAGCAGATCTAAGACACTGTTGCCCTATAAATTATATCATCCTATTTGCACAGTCCAGAAGCAAGCCTGGGTTAAAAGATGGCAAAAGTAGAGATGATCTAGCATCCCAAGATTCTGTGACTTTAGTGAAAACTGATAATATCTGCTTAAACCTTGATATTATATGACATATGTCATATCAGCAATGAACTACTCAGATTATTTAAACTGGGTCAAACAATAAGATATACAATATTCCTAATAGTACTATATTAAAGTACCATGCACAAGCACTAGGAAGGTAGAAGTAAGCAAACCATAAGGAAAACAGTTCCTCTGATAGCTTACATGCTCTGCTGCAACTGCCCAAACACAATCACTCAGTAAAGTTATAAGCAAGGCGATTGTGGTCATTGGATGTCACACATTAATAGCATAACAGTATGACTATAATATAAAGAGATAAGTTAAAATAGTTTCAGATACCAATTATTTGATTAGTGTAAAGGTAGAAGAAATGCACAATATAATATCTACTGAATGAAAATATTTAGTAGCAAAATTGTCCTACACTTTCATTTGACAGGAATATTTTTTCCATTGATTGCCATTCTAATTTGGAGGACTGTTATTGTGATCATTGGGACAGCATAAGCTTAAACAGTGATTATTGGGAAAATGCACTAATTAGGTTCATAGGTTCATAGGTAGATACTAGGCTATCTGCCCTAGGGCATTTATAAGTCTAGCCAGAGTGTATTTGGCTTCCGCCTCCCTATTAGATTAGCCTACTGTGCCTCTGTAAAGTAGGTCACAGAAGGTACCCTTTTAAGATTAGTTTACTGTGCCTCTTTCTAGCAGGGACACAGAAGAGATCCCAGGGGTGAATTTGCGATTTCCCATCCACGCGTCCAGATTTTGCTTGAAGAGGGTCAGCGAGGGGCTATGTCTAACATGAATTGGAATAACTGAGAGGCTGTTGTACCTCAGAGTGTTCCCACTGCACTCTGAGGTATTATAACCTCAGAGTTAATATTTATTTATTATTTATTCATTGCATTTGTTAACTGGGGAAGTCTACTGGGCCTAGGTGAGCCCATTTTCAGTAGAGGCTCGGGGAGAAAATCTCCACATAACATTAACAGTACATACAAGAAAAAGCACAATATACATTGTATATACAGTCTCAATGCATGTAAATAAATATTAAACATAATGGTACAACGTATTTGCAAACATTACACATCAACATTGTATACAATTTGATCATTGAGGATGGAGTTAGTCAGGTAGGGTAGCAGTTTTAATTATTTGTTGGAGTTTTGTAGACATAAGCAGTTGAATTCAGCAAGTCAGAGAGAGCTCCTAAGTAGTAATATTGTAGAGGGATATAATAGTGGATCAGGTGTTAGGAGGTACTATTCTGGCACAAGTACATTGTCAGAGAGAAGAGAGGTGTGATCTGAGAGACTTCTTAAAGAGAGCAGGATTACTGATTGTTCTGATAGAAGGTGGGAGGGCATTCCATAGTTTTGAGACAATAAAAGAGCACAGCATTTGACCAGTGCAAGGTTAGGTGTTTCAGCTTTCAGCATCATTGTGCTTTTGGATCTTAATGGCCTGTTAGGGTGGTATGTAGTCAATAAGGAGGAGAGGGAGGGACACGATGAAGGCTTGTATATGAGTTTATGTACAACAGTTAATTGTGAATAAGTGAGGTAGTGTGGGAGTTCAAACCAGTTTAGCTGTTGTAGAGGTAAGCAGTGGTGTGCTGAGTTTTTAGAATTTGTTACAAATTTGGCAGTCTTGTTGTAACACGAGTCCAGTTTGGTATTCAGGGAGGACTGGATATTGGTGAGGACTGGGACACCATATAGTAGAGATTGTAGCAGGAAGGATGATGCTAGAGCCTTTTTAGCAGTAATATGTGTGCCTTCTGTGGAAGGTTGGGTGCCGAGCTGGCAACTCAACAGCGTGAAACTCCACTGCCAGTCATGAGCGGAAAGGTGATCCACTGTGGCAACCCCTAACTGGGAAAAGCTGAAAGAAGAAGAAGAAGACGAAGAAGATTAAGGTAGTATTTGTGTCTATAAAGGGTACCTAGTTTTTGATGTGTTTTTTGATGTTGCTATGATATGGAGATCGAATATTAGATTTTCATCAATAATAACTCCTAGCAGTTTGGTATTTGAAGCAAGTTCAATGAGAGTATTATTATGGGACTGGACAGAAAAATCATTCTTGTACAGAGTGGTGTTTGGTTTTGTTGGGATTTAGAGCAAGATGGTTGCTTGACATTCAAATTTCGGTTGAAGTGAAAGTATGTTGGGTAAGACATTGCAACTCACATATAGATTTGGCAGTACAGATGATTGTAGAATCATCTGCATATTGGATAACTGTGCCATGGGTAAGGGTGGCGTGGAAGTTGTTAATGAATATATTGAAAAGGAGGGGACCTAGTATAGATCTTTGAGGTACACCCGTGGTTTTGTTGAGAAAAGGTGAGTAGTGTTGCCCTTTGGTGGATTGTTGCCTATTGGTGAGACAGTCTGAGAACCAGTTTAAGGTATGAGGTGAGAGACCTAAGTTGGTGAGTTTTGTGAGCAGAAGGGGATGTGAAATTGTGTCAAAGGCCTTAAATAGATCTAAGAACAGTGAGGAGACTATGTAACTGGTATCATGAGCCTTGTTTGCTGTGTCCATAAAGGATATGAGAGCAGTACAGGTACTATGACCTGGCCTGAAGCCATGCTGTGTGGGGGAAAGCATCTGATTTTGGACAAGATAGTTAAGAAGGTGAGTGTGAATACATGTTTTTATATTTTAGAGATGAGAGAGAAGATAGCGATGGGTCAGAAATTAGAGATATCAGAGCTGTTGCCACCTTTATGAAGTGGAAGAACAAATGCTTTCTTCCATATGTTTGGTATACTGGACTCCTAAATAAATCTATTGAGGAGTATGCTGATAGGATAGGCAATGGAGTTTGCAGATAGTTGTAGAAATTCAGCAGGTAAATTGTCTGGTACGTTAGTACAAGATTTGACTTTACGAAGTAATTTATTTATAGTGGATGTTAGTATAGGTGA
The DNA here is from genome assembly GCF_019279795.1 of Protopterus annectens. Taxonomy (NCBI): domain Eukaryota; kingdom Metazoa; phylum Chordata; order Ceratodontiformes; family Protopteridae; genus Protopterus; species Protopterus annectens. The sequence goes on from NC_056730.1 coordinate 859,195,262, forward strand.
GAATGAGAATAGAGGGGTAGTAGAGGATTGTTAAGTGGGAGGTTCAGGTGGGCAGGGATCTATAGGTGGGAAGGTAGTGGTGAGTTTAGCTATGGTGTAGATAAAATATGAAATGAAGAGCGAAGCTATTTTTGTGGGAGTTTTATCTGGATTAGGGTAAGGATTGTTATTTTTACCTGGATGGAGTAGGGAATTGACTGTGCTCCAAAATTTCTTTGGGTTTAGTTTGTATTGGTCTTGAAGCCTTAGGAAATGTTCTTTTTTATTTTTAATCACTAGTAATTTTGCCTGGTTGTATAAATGCTTGTATTGAATGAGGTCATTAGGATTTTTATTTTTTTGCCAGGTTTTCCAAGCTTTATCCTTAGCAGACATAATTTGCTTTGTGTGTTTGGTAAGCCAGGTTGCCTGTTTAGCTTTTATTCTTTTTAGGTGAGGTGGGGCTAAACTATTTAAAATTCTAAGAAATGCTGAATTGAAGAATTCAACAGCCTCATGGAGAGGGAGATATTTGAGTGGGGTCCAGTTGATCCTTCGTAAGATTTCATTAACGGTTTTGGGAGAGAAGTGAAATAAATCTCTGGTTTGCTTAACTTGGTGTGTGCTTATAATGCCAGCAGGAGGTCTAGTACACAGGCTCTTTATCAATGGTACAGTGACACTTGTGTACTACAACAGCAATGAGTTTCATTAAGTATTTGTTTTGGTGATGAAATCAGACTTCCTTTTTTACATTTTTGAGGCTCAAACAGTGCACTGCTATATAGTTACAGCTGTCCTTTCGAAGATTTCAGGAGTTGTATTCAGCAAACAGTATTTGGTAGTATTTTTTTATTTTTATTTTATTTATTTTACATTTGTTAACCGGGTTAGTCTGGCTGTGCTTTTGGCTCAATTTCAGCAGAGACCCAGGGAGAAAAGCTCCTCAAGACTAGGAAACAATTTATTAAATTTTAGTAACATAGCAGTAACAATCAGCTATAGGATCTTACAAGCAGAGACCTGGAGAGAAAAAAAGCTCCTCAGGCAATTCAGTTATACAGAGTATTAACAATTGGCAGACAACTATGTGAGTTGCTACAAACAAGGTTTTAAACAATGAATGAAGGTTTGTGAATATGTGACAGCTGTACAGGAGTGTTGGGAGTAATAAAGCCTGGGAGAGAGTTATTCGGGCAGTGTTAGTTAAGTATTTCTTGCTATGGAAAAGGTGTCCAAGTTTCTGAGGAGTTATTTTTATCGAGTTAGTAATATGGAGATCAAACTTAAGCTGATCATCTATTGTAACACCTAGCAATTTAGTACTAGATTCAGCTGAGATGATAGTGTTGTTGCAGGATAAGATGGTAAATGTACTTTTGAGTGTGGTGATGTTTTAAGGAGGAAGAGTAGGAGCTTAGTTCTTTTTGGATTAAGTATTAGTTTGTTATCACTAAGCGAAGTCTCAGTGGTGTGGAAGAATGCCTGGGTAGTTGAGTGGAGGTCAGTTGGGTTGTCAGCAATGGTTATAACAGTTGAGTCATCGGCATATTGTGCAAGAGATGACTGGGGACAAGAGGAGTAGAGCAAGTTGGTGAAAATATTAAAGAGTAGTGGTCCAAGTATGGACCCTTGGGGGACTTCCACTTGTACAGTGAGAGGGGAGGATAGTGCAGAGAGCCATTTAACTGATTGCTGGCGGGTAGAGAGATAGCTGGCGAACCAGGAGATAGTAGGGGGAGAGAAATGTAAGTTAGTGAATTTATCTAGGAGTGGGAGAGAGACAGTGTCAAAGGCTTTAGAAAGGTCAGGGAATAGGCATGAGACAAGTTTATTGTTATCCCGAGCTAGGGAGACTATGTTGATGAATGATATCAGTGCAGTAATTGTACTATGCTTGGGACGGAAACCATGCTGTGTGGGTTTGAGAAGGTTTTCCTGGTGAAATAATGCATTACCTGCTTGTGAATGCATTTCTCTAGGATATTTGAGAGTGGAGAGAGTATGTCAATCAGTCTGAAGTTGGATATGTCTGAGGAGTTGTCCCCTTTGTGAATGGGTAGAGTAAAGACATTCTTCCATACAGTGGGGACATAGGATTCAGAAATGTATTGGTTGATTAAGATGGATGCAGGATAGGCAAGAGGTTCAGAGGCATTCTGCAGGAAGAAGAGGGTAGTTTGACAACAGATGGAGAGCAAGGTTTAAGTTTAGAGAGTAATGACTTTACATAATTAGTTGATACTGTTTTTAGAGAGAATTAGTTAGGAGGGTTTGGAAGAGGTATAGAGTTTGTGGGGGGTGCTAGTGTTGTTGCTAGGGGGGAGAGAATTTATTATGGAGGTTACTGAATTTATAAAATGATTGTTAAATTTGTTGGTATGTCTTCAGGTGTTGCATTGGGACATGGGTTAGGAGAGGAAGGGTTTCCTGGGTGAAGAGTCTGTTTAACAGAGCTCCAGAATTTCTTTGGGTCTGATTTAAGAGTAGAGGGAGGATTGGCATAGAAGTTTATTTTGTCATAATGGATGATTTTTTAATTTATTTCTGAGTTCTTTATATTTCTGAAGAAGAGAAGGGGTCCTAGTTTTAGTCCGCATTTTCCAAATCCTATCCCGATCTTTCATGAGGGTTCTGGTAGATTTAGTGAGCCAGGGAGCTGTATTAGATTTGATTCTAATCGTGAGAAGAGGAGTAAGAGAGTTAATAATGTTTAGGAATGTAGTGTTGAAGGAGTGGACAGCTTCATCTAAAGGAAGAGTGGTGAGGTAAGACCAGTTAATTTTGGAGAGTTGGTGAATAAAGGAGTTAGGACAGAAATGTGAAAGTGAGTAATAAATTTGTTAGGTTTGGTAAGGTGGGGAGTATGTCTGGTAACTGTTATTGGGCAGTGGTCACTGAGGGCATTTGGAAGGGTTTGGGAATTATGATAGTTTTGAGGGTGGGAGACCAATATCCAGTCAAGAAGAGAGCTAGGTAGGTGAGATTTATTAATGTAGGGTGGGGTTGTGATTAGTTACTCAAACCCATGTATGTTTATACAGGAAGTAGTGTTGGGAGCTTGTATTGTAAGCCAATCAATATTTACATCTCCCAGTATAATTATTTAATCGTGGATGGTATGTGAAAGGTGAGATAGGATGTTCTCAAGTATGTTAATATTATTACCAGGGGGAATATAGATTGCTGTGTCAGTTATGGTGTTGAAACTGTTAAGTTTGAAGTTGGTCAGTAGGAGTTCAACTGGTGAGAAGGAGGGTAAGTCTAGTGTGGGACTGATTTGGGAGAGACAATTGGAGTAGAGTATGGAAACTCCTCCCCCTTTTCTTTTAGGTCGATCTAATCTAAGGATATTATAGCCAGGAGGGATGATTTCACTGTTCAGATGGTGTGGTTTGAACCATGTTTCGGTTAGGGTAACTATGTCAGGAGTACAGTTAGCTATCCAAGCATGGAGTTTTTGAACTTTATTTACAAGGCTCTTGATGTTGATAGAGCAGAATTGTACTTATTTTTGTGGGTTGGAGGGGTTGGCAGGTTTAGATACGGGGGGGTTATTGTTCAGGGTAGTGTCTGCAGGGCCTGGGTTAGGATGAATGTCACCAGATAGAAGTAGAGGTTTTTTAATGGGGTTTTAATTTGAGTAAGTAGACTTTGTTTTTTATTTTGTTTGTTTTAAAGGGGGGGGAGATATTTTTATTTTAGGAATGGGAGTGGTGGGGGGAAGGATGGAGGGACAAATTAGTAGATAGGGTTGTGGTGTAGTACTTGAGTTAAGAGTGGTGTCTGAGGGATGGAAATAGGGAGTAGGTAATTGTGAATGATAGGAGGTGAGGTGATAGAGCATAAGGAGTAGAGAAGGTAAGAGTATAGTTTGAGTTGTAAGAGACATGTCCCTTTATGAAATGTAGAACAGAGGATGAGAGGAAAGGGTGGGAGTAAGGTATAGTAGTCTTTGATAGTGGATAGTAGGCAAGTGTGGGGAGGAGCAAAGAAGGGAGGTAGTATGAGAACAGGAAGCAGCGGGGTGGGGGATTTGGGAAGAAGTGAGGAGGTGTGGTTGTATGGATAGGTATAAAGGTAATGATATGGAGGGTGGGTGGGAATGGGGATGGGAGAGGAGCAAATTGAGCAAAGTGAATGGAGTGGGGCTACACCTTCCAGATGGACCTTAGCTAAACAAAACTATCAGCTAGTCCAGGGACACTTACTAGAGATGCTACACCTGGAGGGCTTTCAGCTGCAATTAGAGCAAATATGGCATCCAGGGTTTTTAAAACCTTTGGTGTGTTGTACCTGAGCGATCACTTGGGGGGTGGGGGAAGGGAGGGAAGCCATCAATTGGAATTCAAAGTAGCAGGGGAGAATCCAAGGCACTCTGCTAACCTAGCTAATTATCAAAGGGCAGCCAAGGAAATAAGGTAAGCATACAGGCACCCTTGTTCAAGGACTGGAAGGTTTCTCCAAGAAAAACTATGTGTACGAGTACACCACAGGTAGAGGTTCTATGCTGCTTACTAGTCTGCAATGGCAGATTTTATTCTCTTTTATATTTGTATTCTCCTTAGCTCATTGTTTGCTGCACACAATGTAGCTAAAGATAAAAGCAGCTGGAGACTTTGCACCTCTGTTTGATGTTTAGTGAAGAACAAGTATTGAGGAGGAGGGACTGAAGGCTATCACTATTGAGAGGGGCTAAATACCTTAACATACAACAAATTATCAACAGTGAAATGGATGAAAGGGGTGGGAGTGGGCTAAGAGGAAGCAGGTTTGCAGCTGTTGCCACTGGGGTATGCACACTTGGTGGCTGTAACAGATTTTTACAAGGCATAACAGTAGTCACAAAAGCTGGCACCTACACTACACATGTGGCAACAACAAGGTTCCTGGAGTTAAACCTGGGGCTGCAGTCTATTTTTGGATGATTGCTGGTTAGAGTTTTCTTTGCTTTTAGCTGGAGTGAGAGGATTCCTTGCTCACACAAGTGGGGGGACCCCTATGTGTGATAGTACTGCACAGATACTACTAGACATCAGTATATAATCTGTGCGGTTACCTATTACTAACTAAATGTATCTGTAATTTTTCTTTGTGGAGCTTTTCTCCCCGGGCCTCTGCTGAAAAAGAGCCTTTTTGGCTCAGTCAGACACCCCTGGTTAACAAATGTAAAATAATAAAATAAATAAAATAAAATAAATATTACAACCGCGAAACTGCAATTGCGAGAATACGGAAACATTGACACATATTGAGCGAACCGCGAAAACACCGAATGTCCTGAAGCGAGAAATTTGAAATGTCGAATCATCATAGTTGGCCCTTGTCTGGTATAGCTCCTTAAGGTAAGTGTACAATAGTTACGGACTTTAGGGTTAGGGTACGGGTTAAGGTAAGTGCGTACATAGTACTATATGTGAGCTTTACTTTAGGGTTAGAAGTAGGGTTTTGTTAAGTATATGTATGTGGATTATTTATTTTGTTTGCGTGGGTAGTACGTAGCGGGCGGTGGGGTTGGCCAACTATGCCGATTCAACATTTTGAATTTTGAGGTTCAGGACATTTGGTGTTTTTGCGGTTCGCTTAATATGTGTCAATGTTTCTGTATTTGCGTATGTGAGGTTTTGTGGTTTTGATATAGACCTGATCTGTGCTGTACTAAATGGCTATAAAATGATGGATTTCATTGATGATCTTGTTGCACAAATATATGCAGAAATAGAAATATTTTTATTATCCATTGGGATTTCTGTAGTGTTAAATGCTTCTAAAGTATACTGCCATGTTATGTCAGCAGAATTTAGAAATAAATATTGCAATAAAAAATACTCAGTTGTGAGCAAAATGACATCTTTAAAATTCTAAATTTTAAGTTTGAATTCGTAGGTCACAAATATTTTTTTTTTCAAATGCAGGAAAGTAAAACCATCTGAATCATTAACTAACAACATATTATTTTGTGGTTCAGTAAATGCATTATCGATCCAAAACCTATACGCATTTTTACTAACAATGGATTAAGATTATTGCTTGCTGTATAAAGTTTACATACTAATGAACTGTGCTGTTACAGATGAATAGATGTATAAAAACATATAACAAAACAAGCTATTCAGTTTTCTGTTTGCCTTATTTTTCAGAGTAGTTAAAACAACTCATAGAAAGGAACAGAAGCCAAATTGGTAATTATAATAAACACATCTGCAAACAAACAAAATTCCAATGGTCCAGTGCTTGTATACAGTTTATTGTGACTATGCTCTGCTGTACAATTGCTACTCTTATGATTGCACTTTATTTCGTATGTACATTTTTCAACAAGGAGTATATTTTTGTCCAAAATATTTTTTTAATTAGTAAATATTATTAATTATTTTGAAAACAGCACCAGATTTTCAGATTATCTTGAACACTGTGCAGGGTTTGTACTGAAAAAATGAACTTCTGTAACTGCTCATCATTTTATACACCATTCCAAACACATTTTTCTGAGGCTGTCAAATGTAGGGTTGACCATCTGCTCTGCTGAAAAGCTTCTCCCTATACAGTACTAACAACAGTGTCCTTATTGCTGCTCAGACAAATATACAGACAGAGATTCAACAATACCACTTCTCAACCAATCCCTGGGATTCCTTTAGAAAGATGCAAATGCTTAAATAGTTATATATGAAGTCTATGTGCAGCCATATTATTTGTACATTTATGAGTACTTACATTTAAACTGCCACATTTACTGTCAGTTTTTGAACTGAATTACATGAATGCTAACAAATGCAAAAATCTTTCCTCATTGGGGAGCTCAATGCTTTCACCCATTGACTGTTCATTGCACTGTACTTTGTCACTATGCATATTCTAGGGTAGTATGTATTAAACTTTCTGCTTCTCTGTCCAGTATTTTACTCCCTTGCATCAACTAACACTAATATTACGTAAAGATTATTTTACACTCACTGTTCTTAATCATTTTACATTTGCATTCTGTGCAATATATATATTTTTTTACAGTCACCATTTCCTCAGAAAAATAATTAAACTGGAGTCTTTCAGCAAACCCCTTTTAGCAGAAGAGAGCAGAGGAAATGATAGAAATAAATCTGCCTGGAAATGATTCACCAGATCTTCCTTTCTAAACCCTTTGTTTATAAACCCATCCCACATCCAGAAGAAGGTATAAGTCATTTTGAAGTGCTTTGACTTTGAAGATGGTTATATTTAGTTGTGGTATGCGATGTTGGGGGGAGTTCCATCAGATGCAAGAAAAGAGAATCATTCCCACAGAAAATTATGTCCTCTTACACCTACTTAGGTAAATGAGTGGAACCTGTTTGAGACTGGGAGTCATGGGACCAGATATAGCAAAGAGTGGTCCATGATATAAATGTTGGGGAGGGTAAATTGTATGTTACAGACGTGTTGTAAGAGTGCTATGCTATGCCAAGAGAAAAGCATGTTCCATAGAGGATGAAGCATACCTTCCAACTATCTCTGATTTCACCTCATAATTTTGCCCTGTCTCTCTTAAAATTTTGGTTTTCCAGTAAGTTATTGAGGATTATAGTCAGCCAGCAATGCCAGTCGTTACAGTTTCATATTTGTTATTCTTCAAAACCTACTGTTCTGTCAACATTTTTTAAGTGAATTGGACTAATATTTAAAAAATGTCCCCAGTTTTGGGTCTTTATCCCCCACCCCATTATGTTTGCCTTTGTTCAGAATTTTTTAGCCAAGAAGTTGAGACGTATGGGTTGAAAACCTAACCAGATGAGAGGCAAGTGACAGCAACAGACAAACAGATTAAGGGGAGGTTTTGTTGTCTCGGCAGGGGGACTGTGGTACTAGGATTATCCTTTAATGAGTGGACGCCCGACATTGGCATCATGCTGGACACAGATCCATGCATTTTGCTGTGTGATGTACTGGTTTAGTACCATGTACAGCACCACTGCACATATGGACTACAGGATGAACACAGCATATCAGCATATGTTGCATAGCGTTTGTTATACAAACATCTGGTATACAAACCCATAAAGATGGAGCAGAGATAGTCTGGGATTGTATTGATGCCTTGTATAGACACCCTTAAAATGCATGCTAGTGGGATACAGTTGTAGCACAGATAATCAGGCTTAAACCACTGTGTATTTTCTTGTGTACTTACAAGACAGAGGTTGGTTGTTGTTCATAATCACCTGGGGTCTGGTGATGATGTGACACAGATACCTGAGTTACAGTCAGATGACATTGTGGCACTGTCCATGTGGTGACAGATGAGCATACTGCAACTGATACAAGTGTATATCCAATCTTCACCAAAGGGCATCTTTTCTGTGGATTTCCAATGCCATTACATGTCACTGTTGGCCTCTCACATGAGATCAATACTCAGAGTCAGTAAGTGGATGTGCCATGCTATCACCCGGGTACAATCCAGTGGAACTCATTCTAGCACGAAACTGATTGCTGTCTTCCATGGGATTTGTGAGGATGCCACCCAGCTCTGACAGCAGCACTATGAAGACACAGATCACAGAGACACAGTACTGGCTGGTCTTATGAGCTCTATGGTGGTATACAGCACCTCCATCTCCACCTCCATGCATATCATGGTCAATGCCACCATCACTAGCAGTGCTGTCAGAGTCAGAGTAGGATACATACCCAGTGTTACATTGTAAGAGGAGGTAGTGGAAGGATATACAGTCTTGAACTACATCTGGAAATATACAGCAGTCAGCTACTCTTCATGCCATCTCCATCACAGGACACCTCTTCAGCAGTCTCTACACAGGTTATGGTCCTACTGTCATATACCAGCCTATTGCAATGAAACTCAAGGTCATGGTCACATAGTGGCAGCACCACCCAATTACAGGAGGACATTTTCCTTGATATGGAGTAGCCATCACCTCTAGACCTGTAGCTCTGCAACCTCTGACATGCTGCTCCACCCAGTATGTGTTGACAGCCATGTGTCATTGTACCCCAAGCCACTTGTGCACATGATGAAAATTGTGACCCATACCACCATCCCTTATGTGTGGTACATATGGAAATGTCTGATGCACAGTATGGCATAACCTTGTACTGACCAGCATAACCTGATATTAACACTGAATGCATCATGTTTGTTCTTTGGTAAACCACACTATCACTGAGTGCTCATCAAGACAATAGTTTTGGACTGGATGTCACAACATCACCTGCACTGCCATTAACTTTGCCTGGCATGATCTAAAGGGGATTGTGCAGCCGCTGTCTGCTGCTTTTCTATCTCACTGTTGTCAGACAATATTGCTGATATGCCCTCTCTTGCTAGTTGTGTGTATGTGCTGCCTGACTGTGCAGGTATCACTGGCCTATCCCAGTCCTTGTCCTCACCAGAATATAATGTGGTTATAAAACATGCTAGCAGAATCCTTCAGGCAGTAACAGAGTTTTACAGGAATGCTCTCCAGACAGCAAAAGTGAACTTTGAGAAGGCTGAACATGCAGGTGTGTATGTGTGTGTGTGTGCGTGTGGGTGTGTGTGTGCGTGTGTGTGTGTGTGTGTGCGTGTATGCGTGCGTGTGTGCGTGTGCGTGTATGTGTATGTGTGTGTTTTTACATTTAAGTTTGACATTGTTCTGTGGGTTTCATGTGGGCATCGTAAGCCAGGGCTCTAGTGAGTGTCCAGCATCACTTGCAAGACATATCAGCATGCAGAAGATGGGCATCAATTCATTTGGACACTCTATAAATGCAGCCATATACATTAACATTAGCCAGAGTGCCTGCAATTTGTGACTAGATGGCTCTCTGGAATACTTTCTTGAAGGAAGTGATGTTATAGCTAATGCATGTGCAATATATGTAAATCATTGCAAACTGATAGCTTTTATTCTGTGCATATTTGTTATGATGTCTCATGCATCATATACTACCTGCCAGTTAATGGAGTGGTAGAACATCATGTTCACAAACTACTGTGGCTGTGGACCAAGTGTGACATTATATTGCTACATATGTACCATCTATGGCACCCAGTATTCAGGGAGATAAGCAATGTTGTAGAACACAGACATGGTATTAGCTTTCTTCAGTGATGTAACCATACATGTTTATCCATAAGTAAACGTAACATGTCAAGTGACTTCTTATGAAATATCCAATCTGCCCTATTTGTCTCTAAAAGGTGATGTTTCTGTAAGACACCTACTGACAGTAATGTTTCCTTTGGTAGCAGACATCACCTCACACATATCGTAAAGTAATGGTGTTGATCAGTAATGTATGCTGTTGCATGAATGAATTGCCTGATCCTATCATTCTCACAGTCTGCAGTGCTGATACTTTTAGCATGCTTTACCCTTTTATAGTCAACCACATACAAGTGCACAATTTCTTCTACATGTGACTACGAATCATGGCTATGTTAATTTTTAATTTATTTGCATATCATTACGGCCTCATTTCCCTACCCACTTTCATTTGCATGTTGTCTCCCTGCAGAGACAACAAAAGCTCCACTTGCATATATCTTCTGTGGTGTGTTTGTGGTTCATGCACTGTAACACAACATAAGACTACAAAATCACTACTAGACTGCACTTGTGCAGCTGCATGGTGTGTACTGTGTAGCTTGGATATCAGTCCTGGCCCTCGGTTCTGCCAAACAACCTCCTTCTACCTTAACAGACAAGATATTACTTGTAACTTGTATCCAGGTTTGAAGAGTCAGCAAATGCTTTAGTCCAGCCTATCCTTGGTATATCAAAAGACCTAGAAGGGTAACACTTCTCTCACTTACAGGCAATGATAACACATCAAATCCTATTATTGGTAGCCTTTCATTCCATATATACTCAGAATCAGTATTTTCAAAGGTCTTAATTGGATCTATTATGAATGCAAATTCATTGAAGTGCGGTTTCACTGCATTTGCAGGCAGTGTAAAGTAGCCTTGCTCCCTTGGGGCAAAACCCATGAAATACACTTGCGGGAACTTTACCTACCAAACCCCTTAACTTATATATACCATCTCCGAGGTTGCACCACCTAGAAGAAATGGGGAAAAAATCTATGTTCTGTGAATTTCAAATATGGGGAACTACATTTTCCCTGGGATTCATGAAGCCCGGCGCAAGGACGGTGGTAGGCTTGCGCCGAGAGTGCGGTGTGAAGATGGCGCAGTAGCGCCAAATGCATATTAATGAAGGCGTGCTGTCGCCACAGCCACATGCACAGGAAAGGAGTGCGAGTGCATAGGGCATGTCGAAGTGCTGCACAGAGGCATGGAAATGGCAGCTGTCGATGTGCAACCTAAAATGCTTGCATATAACAAGTTGCAAGATAGTAATCACATCTGTCAGTGTCCGTGGATACTGAAACGTATGCAAAGCATGCAAGAAAGTTCCTGCGAAGACAAAGTGAAGAAGCAAACACAAATGCATGGTAGGGAATAACGGGTCCCTATCCCATGAACAAATGACATGGAAGACAGTGCGGCTGTAGTCCAACGCAGTGTAGATAGCTATACCAAGTGGAAGTGAAACGCATTATATGTTAGCGAGCCGCCAGTAGGTACGTCCAGCCCAATGGTGAGGGTCACCAGCTGATCCATAATGTGAGGGAGGGTACACAGCCGAGCAGATGTGTCCATAACAAAATACACGATAAATGTAGATATCTAGCGACCGTATGTCCGAATCATATCCCACAAGGCATATAATAGTCACATACAAAAGGTATGTCCGTATTTCACATACCAAATGTGATAGGAAATAGAATAAGCATGTAAACAAAACAGAAGGAGCATATAAACAGCTACAACAATAAGGAAACATGTAGGCTGAAAGGAACAGTATTATCCATACCGTCGACTGTGGGGACGTGTTGTCCAGTACAGTCAGATATGTGTATGGAATATATCCCATCCTGGACATAGGAAAAGGTGGCATCCTACCAATGAGTAGAACAGCCTGCCAAATTCCGGAAATCAGCGGTACAAGCCGAACTTGTCAGGATGTGTCACAGTTGAACGGGTAGTACCCGGGTATACCAACCATGTAATGAAAGTTAAGTATGGGCGTGTACCTATGTGCGTGAGGTATAGCATGTGGAAAGCAAACATGGCAGGGTAGTCCACACAACCATACAGGTACCTGACACATGTAGGGTATTCAATGTGTTACTCTGGCCGTGTCATGGGCCAACAACCAAAGCAGTGATGTATGGGGTGTGAGGAATCTGTATGTGTGGGGGGATGGGTAATGGTACAATCCTCCAAGGCAATACTGTGTCATATGCAGAATAGGTGAACCGGAGGTGTATGAGGGAGCAGCGGGTGAAGCTGAAAGAAGCACAAACACATGTATAAACAGCTGCAATGCAAGCAGCCAGGCCATACTGTAGAACACAATCCCACAAACATATGAATATTGAAATGTGCGAGACAAATGTATAGACATGCCACAGATTGGTCCTGATGGAAATGGCCATAACAAATGCAACACACCTGGATGCATAATGGACTACCCAGCATCCCCTCCATATCACACAACCCGCTCCCATACCTGAACATCCACCAAATCCAGCCATACTTTGCCTACTGGTTTGGTGCAGACACAGCTACACATAGTGACCGGTATGCATATGTAGTAGGTAGTGTCACCCTAGGCAGTTGCAGGATTGCACACTATGTATCCCTTGCATGTAAAACCCCCAGCACATTTTCATAACACCAAAAAGATGTTCGTTATTTCTCTTGTTGTGGATCGGTCCAATTTTTGGATATCCCTCATGGGATACGTAACCTGTGTAAACATTAGAATGGAAGACACAAAGTCCAGTCCAGTAGATATCTGGACACAAGTTGGAATGTGCATTAGAGGTGCACGACACTGTCCAGCCCTAAGTTGTCATGCATACCCTACTACCCAGGATCAAACACCTACCCGTGATGCACGAGTCCTGAAACAAATAAGCGGGAGAATATATTGCACACATTCGCATAGTGGCACATGGTATAAGGGTGATGAAGGCACTGACATAAACAGGATACCCCTGATCCACTGTGTGAGGGACAATTAATGTGTGTGTAGGTGTGACCTGACCAACAATGGTACAATGCCAAATGTCTTGTGACCATAGGGAATAACTATGCTCCATACTGCATGTAACAGTTGCCTAAAGTGGTCACGTCAGGATAGAATAAACGTAATTCGTACAAGAAACAGGCAAACAACAAAAGTGCCAAAGGTATAAGGCTTACAGCTAGGAAACAAATGACTGCCCTAAACCTGCAGTGACCGTGGCTATGTGTTGGCCCAAACAATCTGGTGTCCGCAGTAGGGTTGTCATCTGTCCCGCTTTGCGAGGGATAGTCCATCGTTGGACAGTTGTGTCTTGACAAAAGACATTTCAAATGGCAAATGTCCTGGGATTGTAGGACATAAGTATGTCCCATATGTTATGTAATAGTAGCAGAAAATAATTATTGCAGTATCTACAATACCTAAATGTTACAAAAAACAGAATAAGCAAATAAACCGCTACAACAATAAGCTTTTATGTAGGCAAATAAGTAAAGTTCTATCCGTTGTACTGACCGTGGGTATGTGTCGGCTTGTAAAACCTGGTGTCTTGGCCATGTGAAAAGGTGCCAACCCTAGTCACCGGAATGCAGCACAACCCATACATATGACAATGTCAACGATACCAATGGTCAGAGCATTCGCACAATAACTGGCCAGACCCTTAAAAACCTGCAAAGTCAGTGCCCTTTGGGGGAAAGGTGTTGAATGAGAATGACTACTCACAACAATGAAGAGTACTAGATGCATTTAACTGCAGACAATTAGTAGTATTACGAATCTGTCAACATGTTCCAAGTTAATAGTACTAATATGGTAGAAGTGTCCGTGATTGTCCCTGAGTTGTCATAGCCTTGTCCCTGTCACTGTAAACACAAGTCCCCGAGTATCAGAGAGGTCCGTACACAGAAGTACACCAACCAACTGTCCCAGCTGTTGACTAGACTATTGCATACCTGTAGTGATTTCATAACAGATGCCCAGAATAATATTCATTGTATGTATAAATGAATGAAATAGTCAAATGGGAAGGGAAACCACCCCCCCCCAACTTGCATTATGTAGTGGAACCACTCCCCACCCTAAATTATGTAGCAGTGACCCAATAATGTGGTCAGAGGTGCCCAAACACCTGCGTCTGTAAACACAGGTAGAATGTGAAACTCTGGACTAACTCTGTCCATGTGCTACGTCTCATCTTTGAACACCGCCACGGCAGTGCTAGTCACCAGTCGGCTGAGTCTAAACCCGGACCAGCACATGAAAACCCTGACAATCAAACATGCATATGTGCGAGGACTATAAGCATTGGGGTTCTGAATATGCTTGGAGTGAGTAGACTCGCAGCACGGGTCCAGAGCAGTAGGAAACAGGGAATTCCTAATTGTAGTACTGCGGTTTTCCCAGCAGGAGAATGGATGCCTGCTGTGTAAGGGAAGCGGTGAGGCGTATGTCAGAGTAGCTATGAACCATGGGTATACATATAAATGAGCCAGAACACCAATAGTGTACTGGTTACAGCATCCGCCCAATGTAAAGGCATTCCCGATGCAAGTATGACTATAGCACATATTAATTGTGTAATGAATGCCTCTGTGCTGTAAAGCCAACAGTTATACATGTAAAGGTGACCGCGTTCGCATGGGTCCATTAACCAGATTCCATCAAAGTGGTACTGTCATAAGGAATAAGGCACATGTAATCCTAAAGACGTGCCTGTAAACATATGTAACTCAGAATAAGTAGATGAAAGTGGGCCTCTGGTGTAATAGCTATTAGCATAGCAAATGTATGTTGTCTTCTACAGCTGTAACTTTCATATATATATATATATATATATATATATATATATATATATAGTTAGATAGATGTGTATAAAGAAATATCCACAGACATAACAGAAATATGCAATTATATAGCTACATATCTATCTATATATACATATATATATATATATATATATATATATATATATATATAGCTATGTTAGGAATGCTGAAAGACGAAAGCAAACCTAAGGGTTGTGAAGGGAATCCAGAGCAAGTTAGGAATTATGAAGTGCTCGCAGCGTATGTCACATAAAGCTGCACAAGTGTGGGTAGAGCACCGCTCTCTACACCAGAGGCAGGGCTATACCAGTGGCCATGACATCATTGAAGTGCTACGTCAACATTGTAAACAGACGGAATGTAGGACATGTTGTGACCACCTACACTTGTAACCCGCAAATTGTTCATAATCCATAACACCAGGAAAGGCACGTATGTGCAAATATGAAAGGATGGTGAGCCTGTGAATACACGAGGCAGTACAAAATGTGTGTAGAGCCCCAATGTTCATGAGAGGGCAATGTGTAAAGGTGTGTCATGGCTGTGATATCAGGTGTATAATGTTTGTTATGCGGGGAAACTCAACACGGGTGTGCAGGAGAAACCATGGATATGTGAGTATGGACACAAGAGTGATAGGGTATGTTGCTCCGGGTGCAATGGAGTGGCCCGTGGAGGTCAGCTAGTACTAGGGTTACCACCTTTTCAAATGCTCAAAGTGGGACATTTTCTGTAGAAATGTCAGATTAGCAGGACAAAACATACCCATGACCAGTACAAATGATAGAACTTCACCTTTCTGCCAAAATAAAAGCTTATTTGTGTAGCATTTGAGTTGCTTATGCTATTTCATATAACATTTAGGTGTTTCAGAGAAAAAATAACTGTTTTATGAAACTATGAAAGAAAACTTAGGAAATATTTTCGTACAATAATCTCAGGACATCTGCCATCTTTTCAGTTTTTTCGCAGGACACAACTGCCCAAAGAGGGACTGTGGAAGTCATTAATATTCCTATGTGGGCATAGCATACGCCTACACCTCCCAAACTTGAAGAGCACATCTACTGGATAGTTTGTAAACCATCAGGGAATACATAGAGACCTACACAATGCCATGTACCCAAGTAGCATGGACGTCCATAGTTATGTATCAGAATGTAACAAAGTCCAAAGAAACACTGCCAGAATTACTGATATTAGGTGAACAGGTGGTGGAATACAGGTAATGACAGATGACAACATGTATGAGTCATAAGCAGCATGTACCTCGACAAACGTGAATGAATACATATGTTCTGTGACTGTGAATGTGTCTGGTTAATAGAACCAATCGTCTAAATGTGTCCCGCAGGGTGTTATGCATTGTTCCTGATACGGTGTTCAGTCACACCCATTGGTATGTGAGTTCTGCTACTGACAGAAAGTGCATAAGTTGCTGACCACTTCAGGTAGATGATATCATAATAGAAGAGGTTAAACACCCGTACGCCTGTGAGGGACACACCCGTCTGGGCAGTTGTTTATTGCAAAATTACAATTATGGCACATGGCCTGTGCATACCTCTCAACTGTCCCTGATTTCCACGGACGTCCCTGATTTCGACCCAAATTTTAACTCTGTCCCTCTTAATCCCTCCTAAAACTAGTGACTTTTGGAGGAAAGGTGGTGAATTACACTTAATGAATAATGACAATAGTTAAGAGTTACAAACTTCTTTTACTTCAGAAAATGTGTATTAATTCATATGCTCTGATTCTGTCAATGTATCAAGTTAATAGCACTAATATTTTAAAAGTGTCCCTGATTGTCCCTGTTATTTCCTGACTTGTCCCTGATTCTGTTGAAATTTGTCCCCAATTGGTTGAGAGGTCTGGGCATGTGAGTTCGGGAATGGAGGCTATATAGTGTGTGTAGTGGTGTCAGACATCAATTTGTTGTATCAGTAACAGCTACATGTAATAGGAAACAGTATCATCAATTATAATGCTACATAAATAACCTTAACGTATGCAAACCGTGGAGGTCATCCGTGTACTACTGGCTGTGGCTCAGACCTCAACCAATTGGGGACAAATTTCAACAGAATCACGGATAAGTCAAGAAAACCAAGGACAATCAGGGACACATTTAAAATATTAGAGCTATTAACTGGAAACATTGACAGAACCAGAGCATATGAATTAATACACATTTTCTGAAGTTAAAGAAGTTTGTAACTCTTAATTATTGTTATTATTCATTAAGTGTAATTCACCACCTTTCCTCCAAATGTCACTAGTTTTAGTTGCCTATGCATCCTCCTCAGTATGGTGTGAGTGTTCAGGTGTGTGTGCATTGCTGATGGGTGTTATAAGCCACTACACCAGTGTTTACCTAACATCCCCCACTAGGAGACTGTAGGGGATGTCCACATAGGCATTGGTGTGCTACAGCTGTGTCAGATGCCATATATCGGGCACATCACAGCTTCCAGGGCAGACAGTACACACTTTCAATCTCATGCCCTGGCCATCGCATAGGGCCTAGCTGTTGGAGGGTATGCCTCTGCACTGACTGTAGGCCCTACCCTGCTCCCCGGGTGCAGCTACGTGTGCAGGCTATAGCACCCAGTACCCTAGGGTACTCATCCATGTGGTGGAACAGATTCATATTGCTGGTCCACTAATCACGTATGTGGAGGACCTGTATGTGCTCACTAGCATGTGTTGACATGACATCTGTGAAGTGGTGCAATACTCTGGATGCAGATGCCTGTGAGATACCCATGATATCCCCAGTTGTGCTGTGTGAGGTACCTGTGGCTAGTACACCTAGGACAACACATTCCATGGTATCCACTGTGATGCATTCCCCTTGGCCTGTGTGATGTGTTAGGCACAGGTCAACAAGTTGCTGTAGTAGGTCTCTGTCCACACCATAGTGCTCCAACATCCCCAGCCCATGTAGACCCTGGTAAGTCACCCTCAGTCAATAAAGTCTTGTGTCACCCCAGTAAGGGTTGTTCGGCAGCATACACATCCGCACTGCCCCAGCCCCCTGCATATGTTGGTATATGTTGCCTGCTGCAGCCCATGTCATTTGGTTGGACTGTGTCGTGAAATGTCCCTGCAGGTATACACCAGTGATGTAGAGTGTGGATGAAACATGTGTGTATGCTGCTTGCTCGCATTAGTGTACTGTTCATGTGTGGGCTGGCCATGTCATCAGCTGATTGTGCTGATCAACACCTGTTTGTGCAGCCTGGACAACCTGACTACCCCACCACTTCTGTCATCCCTCCCAACATCACCAGGCAGGTATAGACACACCCCTAGCTTAGGTTTGCTAAGGCAGGAGCACTCCCGAGGCAAAGTTCTGCAATGTACGTATAGTATGCCTGACCCCCCCTCCCATGCTATCAACTATATGCGAGACCTGCACCTGGCTGACTACACACATACACTCCAGGGACCAGCAGCACACCCTGGTGATAAATGTGATACACCATAGTCAACCTCATCTGCAAAGTATAGTCTTCTAATGAATAGTTATATAACCCATACCGAACCTCCAACATATTAACCACTGCTCAGTGTCACTCAGATCCACACACAACTGGCAACAGGTGCCTTACCATCACCATATTCGATGTCCCATAGTCTTCCCAGCAACAAAATAACCAGTGTCTACACGACAACAACCCATGGCCCTGCACACCACAGATTTATGCATTAACACCACGCCATGGCAGATATACATAGATCCGAAGTTATCATGTACAGATTATCTGGCACAAATAGTCAATAGTGCTGAAGTCCCCAGACAGTTCACATCTATGTCCACCTCTACATCTACATATATCACATATATTATTTGTAGACATATATACATGGACATATATATATATATATATATATATATATATATATATATATATATATATATATATATGTATATATACATACACACATATACATGTACACATATGTAGATATGGCATTTATGTCACAACAGTGAACCACATGACAGCAATGCATTAGACAGGAATGGAAAGGAAACCACATGTGCCACCTGCATCATGTAGTGTTGTTAATATCAAGGCACGTGTGTTATGTTGCGTCACACAGGTCAGACCGTAGCAAGGGTAAGAGTAGGGCTGCTGACAGTTACTCACCAGACCTATTGGCAACTGTATGTGTTGACAACCCAGGTCAGCAAGAAAAAAAACTGGACACATCCTGCAGCTAGCCACCCACAGATACCAACACATACGGTATAACTTCCAAACACACACCTGCCATGCCCTGGAATCGAGCATCTACCTGTCTAGTCTACCACACTACAGCATTATGCAGTAACAGAATGTGCTACCGAGTTCAGGCATCACCACACTCCCACAGGCATACTTCTAGGTGGATGACATCATCCGCAAAGGCAAAGACGCCGATAGGGAATGTATGTGGTGTGAGCCGTCTAAAAGCATTACTCTGTCCCTAGGCAACTGGAAACACACACACACACAGGCACACACCTGGCAAGGCTGGGAGTTGAACATACACCTAACTACCTTATCATACTACAGCAATATGCAGTTACAGAACGCGCTACCGAGATTACTGAACACAGCACTCCCAGAGGCATACTTCTAGGTGGGTGACATCATCTGCAAAGGCAAAGATGCCGATAGGGAATGTATGTGGTGTGAGCCATCTAAAAGCATTACTCTGCCCTCAGGCAGCTGGGAACACACACACACACACACCTGGCAGGGCTGGGAGTCGAACATACACCTAACTACCTTATCACACTACAGCATTACGCAGTTACAGAACGCGCTACCGAGATTACTGAACACAGCACTCCCAAAGGCATACTTCTAGGTGGGTGACATCATCCGCAAAGGCAGAGATGCCGATAGGGAATGTATGTGGTGTGAGCCATCTAAAAGCATTACTCTGTCCCCAGGCAGCTGGAAACACACACACACACACACACACACACACACACACACACACACACACACACCTGGCAGGGCTGGGAGTTGAACATACACCTAACTACCTTATCACACTACAGCATTAAGCAGCTACAGAACGTGCTACCAAGATTACTGAACACAGCACTCCCAGAGGCATACTTCTAGGTGGGTGACATCATCCACAAAGGCAGAGACACCGATAGGGAATGTATGTGGTGTGAGCCATCTAAAAGCATTACTCTGTCCCCAGGCAGCTGGAAACACACACACACAGGCACACACCTGGCAGGGCTGGGAGTCGAACATACACCTAACTACCTTATCACACTACAGCATTACGCAGTTACAGAATGCGCTACCGAGATTACTGAACACAGCACTCCAAGAGGCATACTTCTAGGTGGGTGACATCATCCACAAAGGCAGAGACACTGATAGGGAATGTATAGAGAGTGAGCAGTCTGCAAGCATATTACTGTCCCAAGGTAGACGTAGACACACACACGGCAGTTGTGTGATCAGGGCAACTGAATATCTATGGAGCACTACAACAACACTACATGGATACGGGACGTGCCACAGACAGTACACCCTTCAAGACAGTCAACCAATGTGTTCAATGTAGGCATCCATCGTGATATTGTAAATGGACATCTGTTGCCTGGATGACCACCATCGCTATACAGGATGTCAATGGCCATGCCCATATACAGAGGCACATCACCAACACAAGGTGTCACTGGGCATGCCCACATGCTTAGTATCACACGTCCATTTAGAATGTACTGTGTGTCCATCTACACAATGGCGTACTGGGCATGCTCACACACTTAGCAGTTGCAAAGGGCTGTCTTGCACGCACACGGATTCTAAACACAGAAGGGCGCAGTTTGGAATGTACTGTATGTTCATCTACACAACGACATACTGGACATGCTCATATACTTAGCAGTTGCAAAGGGCCATCTTGCGTGCACACAGATTCTTAACACGGAAGGGCACAGTATGGTGTCACTGTCCCCACGTACATGAAGGCCACTCACATGTACTGACCAGTACACACTCAGGAGCCATCACAGATGTCTCAGGTGTAGATCACAGAGGTACACACCGCAGTCTACAATGTAGCCCTTAGACATCACCATGTCATTGGACCAGCAATACACAGCCATACATTACCACAACACTGTGTGACTCATGACCAGTGGACTGTACATAGGTCTACAGCAACTGTGCAGGGTTCCATCATGTGTTATGCATTGCAATGATACCACTGTAATAACCAGGTCAGCTCTACACATACCTGGGGCCCTGGGTCTTACACAGCTGTGACAGATGACTGTCACTGTACACCTAAGAACACACATGTTTGGATATGACATACATGTAATCGCAGTGGATATGTGCATGGACCACACACACAACACATATGTACATAGCATAGCTTTTGCAGTCCTCCGTGCAGACAAGTGGCTACAGCAATCACACACATGCAAATGGAAGGTGGGTTCATGGCTGTTGAATGCTAACAGTACATGAGGTAGCAATGTTGACCGAGGACACATTCCCTCTGTACTAGTTACCCATGACACCCATCATATCATACAACAGTCCATGTGTTATGTATGTCATCACACATGTCCACCAATTGCAATGCATACAAACATGGCTACATGACAGGCATGTAGGACCAACCCACATGTGCAACTCATAGTGCACATGCAGCTACCATGCATGTGCAGTAGCTGATGTATGTAACTCATCTGTGCCTAACTACAACATGCAGTTGCAATGCAGCCCCTTCATTGACACCTGTATATGGTGACATACTGACAGTATGGTAGGATGTACATCAGGCATGGATGGATGTGTCCATAAAGTGGAGATCCACCTGTGCAGATGGATGTTTGCCGGGGACGGCTCACAGGTGTGTCACACGACATCCTACTATTACATGTGCAAACAGTACGCTATGTTACTGTTACTTGACGGTGAAGACATAAAACCTACACAGCAGTCAGGTGTTACTGACTGTACATCACTTGACACCTGTAACACTTACATCCTCCCATGTGCATATAGCAGCACAATTGCCGGACGTAGCGTTGGTACACATAATGCGGCCAATACTGCTGCATGTCTGTCAGATGTATCATCATATAGCAGGTGTATCATTCACAGTACTTCCATGTGTGTTTGCTTGTGTGACCATATATGCCACATATGGTGGGGAATATATCCCAATTGTTACACACCCCTGTAAACTGTTGTAGAGATCTGTACATACTGCAGTGTGGAAAGCATGACGTAGGCAGAGGTGGTGTGTGTATCACACACATCAGCTATCCATATGTGTATGACATTTGTGGTCTCCACAGTGTGTGTGTGTGTGTGTGTGTGTGTGTGTGTGTGTGTGTGTGTGTGTGTGTATGTATGTATGGCTGTCTGGTGCATGGAGTGAGGGTGTATGCTACCATACAGAACACACAGGATCCCTAACCCCTCATGGTGATGCAGTCTGCTACCCTGTTGATGCCATCGGTCTCAGCCGTACTGGCTACCTGTACATGTTCTTACTCTGTGTCACATTGTGTGGGTGCACAGTACTGTGAGAGTGATGACCACATAGGCAGGGGTCCTCACCTCAACACTATGTGGTGTGCATTATAGTGTTGTTGACCCCATGAGTGTGGACATGTTCCTGTAATGTGAGAGGGTAATACTGCTATGCAGTGAGGCCTCATGCTATCTAGTGGCCTCTAACGTTATCATCGGCCAGACCGCTGTGTACAACCCCTGCACCATGTCAATATACCTGTGATGTGACCTGGTATGGATGTCACGTCTCTAGCCACTGTAGCCTATTAAACTGCTCACATGCTTCTGGATCAGTATATGTCTGGACATCTGTGGTATGTTAGCCTTTCCAACAGTTAAGTTGAGGCTACGTATAGCATGCTGATATTGCCATACGTGCCTGTGAGTACTCCACAGTTACACATGGGAGACTGCAAACACTGCTACCTGTAGGCACATGCAAGTAGACCATAAGGAGGGAACCAGGGCATCATTACCAACATGCTGTTACTGTTGTTACTGAGACACATACTGTGAATATATAACAATGCCTGCTAAACCTGTACTACATGGTATGTCTGGTGCGTGTCAACAGTACACAACTAATGTAATATACACTTCTCTCACTATTCTGTTCACCCTGTGCATCAGACCATTTGAGCATGTCCCTGCACCGATGGTGTGGATGACAGGGATGCGGCACAGGCTTCATCATATGCACAGGGTGATAATGTTTGCCAGGGGCATAGGCTGCACCAATGGATGACATCATGTGTGTGGGTAAGGGCCGGTGATATGAATGGACATGTCAGTTCATTATGCATGTGGGTGTTGTGGTGCCCTACAGATGTGTTTGCTGTGTGCGTGTATGTGTGCACACAGTTCTGTCTTTTGTGATGCCTACACAGGGGTATTATTGACAGCTCCAGATTGTACAGACCAGGTTGTACAGCTCACTGTGTCTGGCCACGGCCATGTGACCTGTGCCTGCCAGGGGTTGCACGGGCACTACCAGGTGGAGGTACAGACTGGCTACTGTCCGATGACACGTGTCCACTGGAACCGTGTCCCCACTGGGAACATCCAGGGCCATGTCCACATGGCCTGCTGTGTCCAGGTGTGGACGGCACAGCACCAGCTGCACTGCTACTGCTACCGGCACTATGGGAGCAGCCATGTGAGGTGGCATGCTCACGTTGACCTGCACTAGGTGGTGTAGCTGGCCTACGTCCACGTGGCCTACACCTCATTCCTTCCAGATGTTCCAGCACAGACAGCTCATGCTCGCGGATTGCCATGCCATGGTCAAGGATTCCGACCATGTCACCCAATCGCCTGTCCAGAACATCAGCAATCTGCTGCTGAGCATTTGCCAATTCCTGGATGTTGTCATTTAGGGTATGGATAGCAGCCCTCTGCAGCCTCTGCCCTTCTCTGTTCTGCCATTCAGCACATGCCTGGGCCACCATTACAGTCTGGAACATGCATCTGTTGATACCAGCTGCTGCGCTCTGTCCTGCAGGTGCATGTCTGCCAGAGGTCCTCCTACAAGCAGCACCAGCCACATGCCTGTGTGGCACATCTGCAGTCATTACACTGACACCATGGTGTAGAGACACACCTTCTGTAGCCACCACACATTCCTGTTCCACGCTAACAGACGCTGACTGTCCTTCCTCTATGGCCACTAGTGATGCGGTATGTGTTGGCAGCAGAACTATGTGCGGGGAAGAGGGGGACATAGCTGGGATGGCAACCATTGGCACAGATTCTGCCCCTGACAACCCTGCCTGTACCTCATGCATATGTTCATCACTGCTAGTATCTGTGGGGACACTAATATCAGATGGACCGCAGGAGGGTAACGCACATACATCACCTGTGAATGCAAAGAAATACTCTAAATTACAATAGACACACAGACACACACACAGGCACACACACACACACACACAGACACACACACACACACACACACACACACACACACACACACACACACACACACACACACACACACACACACACACCATGCATGTGATTTGACAGATGGCATGCAGCATGCCTGTGATACAGCAGACAGCATGCAGCTCAGACATTTATAGTGTTAGTTAGCATACCTCCATGGGGTGCACACTACAGCAAGCAGGTGTCATATCAGTAGCCATGCAGTTCACACAATCATGGTAGTATGCATGCATCCCCGTGATACACCATGTGGACCAGAACAGGATAACAGTACATATGGCTGACATGACCTTGACTTGTAATCTGCTGACATGTGCATTAACATGCATACATGTCTGACACAATGGTGTCCTGAGACATGTACAGCATCATAATGGGCATCACATTGTGGTGTTGTCTGTATGCCCTACAGATTGAATGCATGTTTAGCAAATGTGCATGAGCATGGAAGGGTAGTGTGAGCCATCTACATTGCTATACAGTGTGAGGTACAGACACTGTGCCATTGCATGGCATCATGAGGCATCTATATTGCTATACAGTGCATAATATGTACACATTGCATAGCCATAACTGCATGCATACCCATGACATAACTGTGGATGGTGACCCACGATGCTGAGGTGTATACACAACAAACCATGGTGTGTCATGTGACAGGTCACTGGAGGACCTACAGATGACACCCCTGCACAACTATTACAGAGTCCTAGCTGCCTGGCAACCATGTCCACACATAGCAGACTTGTCAATTCACCATGTCCCACATGGCATTGATGTACCACACATACGAGGTGCACAGCTAATGGTGATGTCCTACAGCAGCAAGGGAAATGTACTGTATCTGTGGCCTGATGTGGTGTCAATGTCTGTGGAAGCTGTAGAGGTGACTATGACACAGACGTGATGTTCAACACATCTTATATGGTAGACTTCAGTGACACCTCCACTAGCTGTGCAAAGGCTTTTTGGATATCCAGTGTACCACATCAACTGTATAATCAGTCAACTAAGGCTATAATTGGACCATGTGTGGACAATGTGCAACAGGGTGTATACACATCACATCTACTGTGTGGCTACGTGTCTCAGGCCATCCCCCATGGCCATGTGTGCACATGTGTTGGCCAAATGTGGGTGATGGCCATCAATCTCACATGTCTGTGTTGTCCCATATGACATACACCCATAGATGTTGGATATGTCACCATCCACAGGGCTATGCAGACAATGGGTTGTATGTTTGGTATGTATGTATGGGTTATGGGATAGTGTGACAATATTGCAGCCGGAACACTACGTGTCTGGGACATGTCAGATGGCACATCACAATGTGTGCACCCATTGTAGAGACATATAACACAATGGTAACTCCTGTGGGCTGCCCATATCACAGCTCACTGTGTGGTACCGTTTGCATACCACACGTGTTGTTCCAATGTATAGTACATATGCCTACATTGTACAACACTGCCACCGTTGTATGCACAGCTGTCCACACATGTAGTAATGACGAATACTGTAGTGTCATGTTGGTGTATCATTTCATTTGTATATATTGCACATGGGTGGTCAGTGTGAATGATGGGTGATGCGACCTGTATATCGTGACTGGACCGAACATCATGTGCACAGGTGTTAACTGGCCACATGGCGAATAGATCTATGCTTTAATATGCCTGATACTGATGACAAGTCTCACCTGCAATGGACTGATGTCTGTGCAGCATGCCAGAGGTACCTGTATAGGGGTGACACAGCAGTTTGAACATTATCCATGATTGTATGACAGCCACAGGGTGCAATGTGAATGTTAACACATTCGCCTGTACAATAGCATATAATATGCACATGTGTGCATACACAGGGTAGCATACTGTAGTATGCAGCATGTGTGTAAACATACCTTGCATATGATGTTGCATTACATAATGTACAGTGACACATGCAACTAAATGGGATATAATAGCCATATGTGCAGTAGTGACTTACCAGGCAACTCCAGGCTTATTGGTTGGGAGACACCCACCTCCACGATGGCAGCTAGTGTTTGAGGATGCTGTTCTGAGGTTGTCGCCAGTAGCTCCTCGATGTGTGTGAGTGGGGGCTGGGTTGGTGGCCCACCACCTGTTCCACCTTGTTCCCTGGCGATTGCAGTAGCATGCTGTTTTGCATGTCGTATCAAGTCCATGCAGTGTCTGCACACCTGCTGGTAGCTGCGGTTATGTCCACCCACACCATTCACCCTCCTGCAAAGATCCTGCCACAGGTCATCATGCTGCTGGGCATGCTGTGGCACATGGCTGAGCAAGTCCTCGTACTTCTCGTGGAGGTACGGGATGAGGACATCATCCTCCTGGTGGTTGTACGCTGGCAGGCGTGTACGAGGCATTATCTGTAAGACATAATGATGGTGGCAGGTCACAGTATCAGAGATGTACAGAGATACTGCTGCACATACATTTCTAGTAAATCTAGTACATCTGCACAGTTATCTTTGCAAATTATCATGACACTGACACGACTGACATGTTTGTGTCACACACATGTAACACCCGTTATGCATTGGGTATCATCACCATATATGTGTGTCACCTCATTACATTGTTCATACTCCATGTGAATGCTGTCTTGATGTGGGCATGTGTGTTCACCTGCACTGGTGTTCTTACCAATCAGCACATGCCTGGATGTGTCCACGGTAATGTTGTTGACCTTGATGCTGTGTATATGTCACATATCAACACATACACTGCCTTAATGGACTTGAGCAGTGACAATGCACACATACGCATGGAAAACTTTACATGCATGTGTTTTGCCATATAAATTTACACGGCACTGTACAGCTGTTCAACATCTTGCCACGGCTCGCCTGTGTTGCACATGTGATAGACATGGGACAATGGCTAGTCGGACGTCATTCGCAGGGATGGTTATCAACTATAGCATGTGCGGGCAAGGTTTCCTAGCTGTATCCAACAGCCATTTTGCCACCGCGAGGTGCATCAGTGCCACATTACTGATCCAGACACTTGATACTACATCTACCATGCAGCCATCACACCATGTATGACAGAGATGACATGTGCAGCTTTGATGGACAGGGTTGCATGGTATGGCGGGAGTATGTCACATGTATGGCACAGGGATCTGTACAGCATGTGGTGATCCTAGCAGTAGGACAGTGGCTGTCCATGACGTATGTCTTTCAGATCAGGATATGGACATGTAGCATGTCCAACATCATAGTGTAGCACATGTCTTTATGCAAGGTAGACAGCATGCTGCGTTGTGGAGGTGAGGATTGTGAAGGCTGGTATCACCCAACCACGCATGGCCAATACCTCTTAAAGGTGATATGTGATCCAATATTGGTCACCCGAGTGCTGTGTATGCCTGTCCAATGCTCTCCATGCTCATTGATGGCACCCTGTCATGACATGGGTACCTCGTATGACTACCTAAGGGGCCTGGAGATGTCACCAACTCAGGGAGGTGAACTGCAAAGCACCATCCCTTACACAGTGTCTATAATGTTGACCGCAGCCTAGGTGGTAGTTAATGGGTAAAGGGATATTCACCTAGCGGTGACAATGCTGATATCATCCATCAGAATGTGCACATATGTCACACACCTCACCCACAAAGCCCATTCTGTATGTTGTTCACAACACTGAGACAGCTATTGCTCATAGGTCATGGCCATTCACATCCTTGCATACACAGATGTCTCACATGTGGTATGGGCTACAATGAGGGTGGAGTACAACACATTAACCCTGTTTTACTGTAGCTGGCACTGGTGTGATATGCACATGTCACTCTGGCACCTTTTGTAGTGTTGATTCTGGCAACAGGCCACTGGTAGAACACTCCTGTGACATATGAAGGCATATGTAGTCAAACATCCATACTGTCATGTACATCTGTATTGCTAACAGCTACATTGATAATGGTTCATGGACTTGCAGACCATACTCAGCAGTGTTATAGTGCGGTGCCACCAATTATGACTGTCGTCACCACTTGTGGGTTATTATCCAACACCCTATCTGTATTGTATTTCCATGCTCAGCACTTGTGCAGAACTTGTAAGCACTTCATGAGCTACTGATTAATATAGCACCCATTCCACACCATTTCTCAGTACACTTCTGTCCTGACATTTCCAGCTTGCTTACAGTACAACAGCTGTTGTACACACGTAACACACATATTTTGTGAGACATGGTTGTATATACAGGCATGTCCAACTGTCACGTACCAGTGCTATTGCATGTCTATATGATGAATATGTCGTACATGTGGCAATAGAGCAATTATCTCATGTACACAGTCAATGCTGACCTCCCAACATACGACACTACAGCCTGTAGTAGATGCACATATGCAGCCCTGCTGGGGGTAATGCTGTCACCAACCCTGACTGCACCTGACAATCATGTGGGGATGTGTAACATTCGCAACACACCTCACTCATCACATAGTCTCACAAGATCTCCACCACCACAGGCCACACATACGAGTACAACTTGTGCAGTACCTCTCCATACTCTGTGTAGGCACCAAAGGCAGCCCCCATCACCAAACACAACAACAATAACTTATAGCCCACAGACTCATGTGTGCCCATCACATACAGCCAGTAGGGTGTTATAACATATACAACACACCTGTCATAGGTGACTCTGTAGGCGGTCACACTGATGTTCCACTCAGCAGGCTACACAAGGCGATAGTCGCTTACATCTTGCTGTCGGGTAACTGGTTCTGCAACATAACCTATGCACCCTTGCCACACCTCACCAGGTACAATTTGACTGTCATTCTCCATGTTAGTGTGACTGCCCTGATATGCATCTTCACAGACTACATGTGCAGGGACATGCAAAAGCTCACCGGTCTTGTAGCCCTGAAGGTATGGGCCAAACCCTGGGGGGCATTATGCATTCATCCAGACCCGATACCACTGTACAATGACTGACTGTGTCACTTCAACAGTTGTCTATGCTTCTGCTGTCATTCCACAGGCATCTGTCCACTTTGACTGACATGGTCAACAAAACACGATGTTTTAGCACAGCTGACCTGCACCTGTCAGCCCTGGGAGTACAGATAACATGTAACGCTCTTGCTGCTTCTATACTGCCTGTCTTGCATAGTTTCCAATAACATTCACCACCAGAACGGGAACAGGCAAGCAGAACATAGGGTCATGTGACGCAATGCTTGACATCTTCATCTCTGACGCACACAAGCAAGGCACTCCTTATAATGGACCACTTCAATATCTCTGCAGTGACTGGGACCTGCCTCTAGGCTCTGCAGAGCACACCTGCAATGACAGGTTATACACAGATCATACCTTTCAGTCATGTAACCTGGACCGGCACACCCACGGCTGAGGTGTTCCCATATTCCGCTATGTTGTACACACATCCTGGCTAGTTACTTAGCACAATGCATCAGAGGTGCTCCACGTGCAACTAACTGTGGCCAGAACTGCTATACACATTGTAACAAGCTATGAATTCAACAACATACCCCACAGTTACCAGACCTCATTTCTTGGTGTACTGGACAGTAGGGCTCAGACAGGTACTACTGATGTGAGACTGACACTACCTCACATTTAACAGGGATAGCCACTCATGTACCAATACATTAGGCCAAAGCTGTCCAGGATTCATAACCTCCACTCAGCTGGATCAACCCATACACACCACCTCCAAGACCAACAATATCCTTGACATGGACACTACCAACATGTGACTGGTGTTCCACACCTGGGGTTATCCCCTCATTGGTGGGTGCCAAACATATGCTAATCACCCTTGTTATCCACATCCAGGCACCACACCCTTCATGACATACACAGTACAAGAGTACTACAACGCCTACTACAGACATCTTATGACAGCAGTAGTTAACATCATGACACCCGTGCAGATGGACAATGCACATACAAACGCTGAAACATACCCCAGTGCACTTCATTAGCACTTACATGACTGCATGGATCATGCTATTCCATACAGAGCCATGATGGTACCCACCAGATAACGGACGCCACTCTGGGGGTCCAGTTCCATGGACATAGTTTACAACAGGTGGAGGCTGTTGCAAAGTGGAGTACAATCCCATGGGTGGGGTAGCTCACTGGTCAGCCTCAGTAGGGCTACAGGATCCCTCATCACATACTCCGAAACTAGCTACGTAAACATTACTGAGACACATTCCAGGGTGTTCCACAAGGCATTATGGAGGTATGTCAGTAGTCAATGGCAATACCCACATCTTCTCTGACATACAACAGTTACTCAGGAACATTACAGAACCAGGTGATGTTGGCAACATGCTGGTGGATGGGTTCAGTGCTAACATTACACCCTCTCACTCCCTACAGGGCCACAATCCATGCAGGAACATTGCAGTGTCCCTGCGGTCACACCTACACAGTACTAACCTGCACTCTATCTGGCCTGGAACACTGGCCACATGTGACCGTCCAACATCCCAGGCTGTGATTTACACAAACCTCTGAATGACATGTATCCCCACTTGGCCACCATATTCAGTAATAGCCTTGTATAAGACATTGTGACCCCTGAATGGCACACAGCTACAGTTATCACACTCCACACAGGTGGTGCCACAATGCACGAGGGGGACTATTGCCCTACACACCTGACTGGACTGTTCTGCAAGGCTATGGGGCACATCATCATGGAAGTCATTCACAGAGACATTGGTGGGCTCCGGTCCTTTGATGCAACCCAGGTTGGACTTGTTAGGGCCAGAGCATGGCTCCTAAACCTGGTGGACTCCTTTCATACAGTTACCAGGGTAGTTGATGATGGTAAGAGGGTCCACACAGCCTACATTGTCCTCTCATTGCCTTGCAGCACCGTTCTCCATTCTGGTATTGACAACATACACATCCACCTGCACATCGACCCCTATGTCTCAGGATGCTATGCAAAGTGGCTCACGGACAGGACACACACAATGAGGGTAGCATACCATCGTACCTACTGTATTTCAGTTACACTTGGTGTACCACAGTCCTCAGTCATAGGGCCCCTCATGTTCGGTATATGCTTCCCTGAGGTACAGGGTAACACAGAGGGACTTTCCCTGCCTAGCTTTACAGACAACTGCATACAAAGTGCCATGATTGATCCACCAGCTGATACTGACCCCCTCCATAAGGGTGTCACTGTGACGGATACCTGATATCAATATCATGGCCTCAAGCTGCATGACACAAGGTGCATGAACATCCCCTTTGCATTACACCATTCACCCACTGACTATCACATAGGTGGTAGTCCCCTACATACATGTCTCATTGTACGTGCTTGTAGTACACACGTATGTCACACCCACTCCTTTGATAACCATATTGCTACTGTAGCGTGGCTATCCTTCTATGTGGCCACACTTATCTGTACTGGGTTTGTAGCTGGAGCATAGGCGCCCATTGTACCTCTGAACTCCAGACGTATACACACACTCAAGGGTACAACACCCCATTTAGGGTGTACCTTACACAACAGCAACGGCTTTACATACCACAACATTAACATGCCATGATGTTTATTGAGCTCCTACAGTTGAAGTATGCGGCAGAACTAAGGATACCACGTCTGTACACATTTGCATACTACATACTCAGGGGTGACCTCTGCTGAACAGACAGGGCCCATGTCCACAACAATATTCATGGATATACTCCACATACGCGACATAAGCAAAAGCCACTGTGAGCAACATGCTCATGGATATGTGCACACACACAATGATGAGTGGGATGTGCTTGAGGGTTACATTCCCAAACCAGACACTCACTATGCTTTGGAACATGATTCCTATGTACATCACACAGGGACACTCAGTAGCACTGTTCATGTGATACCTCACTTGGTGGACGGGAGACACATGTACGCCAGGGATCACTGCAGTGGCTGTACTGTGCAGAGGTATAGGTAACACATGGCTCTGCTGTTCACAGACAGGACACTACTCTAGAGAGGTGCCGCTGGTGTGAACACTGTAGTTGTGCTTACACAGACTTGCCAGACTGCATAGTACCCCACTATGAACCTGTGAAGCTATTACATGTCCTTTGTGCATGGTTAATTGAGTAGCCCTTCCATTTAGATTAGCTATCATGCTATTACAGTGTCCCGTGACTACAAGCTATATGTATCCTGTTATTGTATATTGTACATGCCAATAGATGATACCTTTGGTGTGCCTGATATGCCTGTTATGCTGTGTAGAATATCTGACATATCTACCTACAATCCTGTATATTACACATATTTTACATAGTATCCCATAATGCAAAGCATACTTGCACAGCGGGACCACCATCGACATGTCATTGTTGTTATATGTCCATACACATGCCTACTGTGACAGTATATCAACATATACTATCCCCTGCTATGGCACGTACTTGTTGGACATACCCTACCACTGACGGCGGGTAGTATGGAATTGTTCTGTTTAAAGCCTTCATGTAGCATCCCTTGTGGTGTCTGTGATGTTTACCTTGTGGCCCACTGCAGGACACACAATTTCTACAAGCATTACTATGCTCAGCAAGACATCACTACATAATACCTTTTCCCACTTCTTGCATTGTGGACACTTTTAATTAATACATAACAGGCTATACATACACTTACATACAGGTTTGTGGGGCTTGCAATTCTACATATTCCATATATGTATGTGGGCTCCTTCCCTAATTAAAGAGCTATTAGTTAGTAGACTTTTGTTACAGGATTATACATTGGGCCATTGTTAATTGGTTTCTATATAGTATGCAGGTGAGGTTGATACTTCCATACCTCCGGAATTACAGCGATATGTAAAGGGATGTTACTAACTGACAGCTGTCCCATGTATTTCTGTCCCAGATATTTGAAGTCATTGCATTTGTGTTGGTAACTGAACCTCTTTGGCATGGGTTGCCACCTTTTCAAATGGACATTGTGGGACACTTGCGGGACACACATCGGTGTTTACAGGCCGACACATACCCACGGTCAGTACACAGGATAGCACATACTTTTATCCGCAATACATACTTATTGTTGTAGGACTTTGGCTACTTATCATGTTGCATGTAACATTTACGTTTCTTACATACAGGCATAACTATTTAATGCAACTATTACATAATATATGGGACATAATAATGTCCTACAATCTCAGACAGTTGCCCTTTGTAATGTTTTATGTCAGGACACAACTGCCCAGGGAGGGGCTGTCCCTCCTAATTTGGGACAGGTGGCAACCATATGCCTACGGCTAGCTATAACCACACCTACCGTAATGATCTACCTCTGAGTTGGCACTAACAGACACATGATGCAGACACACACACACACACACATTACAGTCACATGGAAATGCACATGGCACCCTCAACATACACATACACAGACTATGGCAATCATAAATACAGTTGAACACAGTACCTATGTGGACTGCAACACCGGCAGCGGCAACTAAATGTCCCTTCTTATCGTGATAATATTACTCTCGGTTCTAGTGTTCTGGTACTGTGTTCTTTCGGTCTTTCAGCCTCATGGTTACGCGTGTCGGTACGTGACACATTCCATAGTTGGCGGTGTCCTATTTATTTGTACCTCCAATGATTTATGAATGTCGTTGACCTATCTATATATTTGCAGATATCGGTGAATCTGTATATATCAACATATATCTCTTTATCACCCTTTCTATCTGTATTATATATATGTATATATGTATGTGTATACATATATATATATATATATATATATATATATATATATATATATATATATATATATCTGACAGGGAAAGTGGCAGGCAAACTACAACTTTCATTGTGTATTTGTCGGTGTATACTGTTTCCTGGACTCCGCACGTTTGTGTCTGAACCTGTCACATTACACACCTGCCATAGGTACATCTTGGCTACCATAGTGTTAGGTGATTGTATACATGATTGCATGTTCTACTCCTGGCAGTGGTCGTTTTACCCCTCAGAGCAGGCGCTATTAGTACAGGGGTGAATAATGCTGGTTTTACCTGTTCTGGACATCATTGACCGTGATCTGCGCGATATTCAGAGAAATTTGGCCCTGTTTCACGCATATCCATATACTCATATTTAAACGATGCTTACCAGCATTGGGCAACGCATATTCCCGCTAACATGTGCTAAACATGATCTGATGACCTGCATCCAACATGCATTATTCATGCCTTCGGGATTACGTTACATCCCTTGCAGGACGTGGGACCGGGAACATGCACGACGGTCACTGCATTTACCACTTGGCCATCTGGGATTTGTACACGTGTTATGGCATTTTGTATGTGGAGTATACTATGGCTGTTACTCCATACTGCACTCACATGGGTAACTCAGTTAGTTTACATATGGATGAGTCCAATTACTGGTATGTCCATGTGATGTTTACTGGATGTGCTCCAGCATTGGGTATGTATATCACAGTGAGCCACATACGATAATGTGCTACACCTTCGAACAAATGTAGGTGGAGCATGCTGGGGTGACGAATACCTGTCATGGGTACACCCCATGCCTTGACACAACATCCATGATTACATTATGTGGAGCCCCTCATTAACTCAGCAGGGAATCCATGCAGAGTGTGTGCAGAACAGTGCTTACACACATGTGATCCCGCAATTTCCTCTGCTCCACTGAGCGACAGTTGGTTACTCGATGTTGTGGTGACAGCAGACACTGTTTGTCTCATTTGGTGTATGGCCACTGACAATCGGGCGTGTACCTACCGATGTACCTAGGAACCTATACACACAGCACCAACATCTGCTGATAGGCTCATGTACTGTTCAGGTGTTGACATTCCTTGTTCAATAGCTGTTGTGTGTACAATGTTTGAGGGCTGCCTATGTAGGATTCACACAGTGGGCCACCTATACATTACAATTTACAGGTGGTCGTGTGTGTGTGCCATCCATTTTACTGTGTGTGCAGGTGGAGAAGTGTGTCAGTCCATAGGGGCCTACACTGTCAGAGTATGTGCTATGCGTTCCCTCTTTGCCAAGGCATAGGCATATTGGGCGTGCCTCTGTCTACCTACTGGGGCTGGCACAGGGTGTTCATGGTATGAATCCCTCTGTACTTGTGATGGCCTTGGCAATTGCGGTGGGCTATGAGAGCCTTCACCATTTTGTCCCTGCTGCAGCTGTTTCCGCAAGATCATGTTATGTAGCATGGTACATACTATGAAGATGTGGGCACACGTGCCTGGAGAGTACTGCAAGGCTCCACCAGATGTGTCCAAGCAATGGAACCGTGATTTCAGCATCCTGAACACATGCTCTATGATGATTCTGGTTTGTGAGTGTGCCTCATTATGGCATTCATGCATGGGTGTGTGTGCATTTCTGATGGGAGTCATCATCCACGGCTCCAGTGCATAGCCAGCATCCCCCACAAGGTGGCCATGTGGGATGTCCCCCCTGATAAATACCTGATACAGCTGTGAGGCATGCCAGATATGGGAGTCATGGTAGCTTCCAGGGCTGCCAGCACACACATCTGTGATAATGCTATGGGCATTGCACATGACCTGACAGTTGATGGAGTGGAATCCCTTGAGGTTTATGTAGCCCCTACCATGCTCACCGGGTGGTGACTTGATATGTATGTGCATGCAGTCTATCACACCCAGTACCTCCGGGTAGTGTGCCACATGGTGGAAGTGACACATATTGCTGACCAACTCCTCCTGAGTTCGGTGGAAGTATATATGCTCATTGGTATGTGGTAACATGGCATCCAGGAACTGGTGTAGTACCCTGGATGCTGATGCCTGTGAGATCCCCATTATATCTCCAGTTGGCCTTTGAAAGGTACCTGTGGCTAGTATTTGCAAGCTTACACATACCTTCGTGTCCACTGGGATGGGTTCCCCTCTGTTGTTTCTGGTTCTAAGGTGTGGCTGGCACAGCTCAACTATTTGCTGTAAGATGTCCCTGTCCACCCTGTAATGCTCTAGCATCTCCAGATCATGTAGCCCCTGGTAGGTTACCCTTGGTCTGAACATAGGTTCATAGTTTCATACTAGGCTATCTGCCCTAGGGCATTTATAAGCCTAGCCATAGTGTGTTTGGCTTTTGCCACCCATTTTAAATTAATTTTGCTATGCCCTTTTTTGAGGTTAGTATACTGTGTCTCTGTCTAACAGTGACACAGAAGTGATACCTGGGGTAAACCTACTATCTCCCATCCACTCATCAAGATTCCTCTTGAAGACAGTCAATGAGGGACTCTGCCTAACCTGGACTGGGATTTTATTCCAGAGTGAAGGGAGCCTCTGGGTTATGAATCTGTCCCTCCAGCATGTCCTATTTATTTCAGTGCTGAGGTTCAAGTCTCTTGAGTGCGTAGTTCGATGGGATTTGGATTTTCTGAGGTGCAGCATGTCCATTAATTCCGGGTTGGACATGGCTTTATATGTCAGGCACAGATCGCCTCTGAGCAGGCGGTATGCCACTGAGTAGAGCTGGAGTTTCTTTAACCAGGCAGCATATGGCATCTGTTTGAGCCCCTTAGCAATGGCCAGGCCAGAACACTCTTCTCCTCCTCTGGGGCCTGCGGTGGTTGTCAGCATCATCCTCCACAACACCGTCAGTCTCTAACACATGGTGATGAATCACAGCTATGGCAGCTCCCAACATGTACATTTTAAAAGTTTCCCGTGTGTTTGCACCTATGGTGCAGTGTTTGGGAATACACAGGTGTGTGTAGGGTGCTTTCCCACTTTATACTATTGTGCTGTGAACACTGATGATGTCATAGGGTGTGTATGCACAACCGTAGCTACAGGGTATCTTATGTGTTTTACTACAGGGGCTACTATTGTGATGCCTTTGGTGTTGAATTACATTTGGCTGCTGTGGATTACCTCTTGCCCTTCCCTTTACATTTCTTCACGTTTCACCTACAATTTTCTGGCATGCATCCAGCAGCCTGCTTTCATTTGTACTTTCCTAGACCTGGCTTATCTTGCGTAATGTGTTCTATTGCCAGTCTACTGTAGGTTTGCTTTGCTCTGCTATAACAGTTCTCCTTTCTTTGCAATTCAATGCCTCCCCTATCCTGTTTTGCAGGTTTCTGCGAGCAGACTTGTCAGCTGCCGTCGATTGCCCGCTGCGAGTTAATAGGTGTTAATTGCTCAGTTGTACTCCAATTACCCTACTGTGGCATTTCCTTCTTTTCTTCCCCTGACCTTCCTGTTTGTGCGATGGTTCGCAGCGCATGCATCCGCTTACCAGGTTTCGGGCATGTTTTCATCCCCATACACATGCGCTTTCGGGCACCATGTGTGCTCTCAGCTAAACGATTCTATACCTACCTCCCCACCCCTGTCCTGCAGCTTTGCTTAGCAACGGCCAAGTCAGATTTGCATTGCTCCAATGTGCTTACAGCTACGGTGGCACACCCTACTGCTGATGTCATGTATACCTCTGAGCCACTCCTCGGTGTTATAGCGCTGTGCTGTATGGTACATCCTTAATCTGGCTGGACGTTTGCGATTCAGTATTACCTGCCTCATTTGCATGGCATTGACTACTAAATCATAGTTACTGTGCCGAACACTGTCACAGACCCTTAGCAACCCTTGCAGCTTGGTTGTGGTGTACCATGCATACCATTGCGTATTATGGTGAAATCCTGATTTGCATTACATTGTGATTTTATGACACTTGTATATATTTTCTTTGTGTTCCAGTTTGCGCACACATGCCCTGCGGTTGCACTTTGCATTACTGTGGACATGACATGAAATTTTTTTTTTTTAGGTGTTGTGCATCTTTTCTTATGCCATTGGCTGTGTATTTAGCCATTGGCATATGTTAACTTTGTAATACACGAGTCTGGTCCGCTTCCATAGCTCCAATGTTCTGTTTGGGAAAATGTAAACCGTGTTTTTTGGTTTACATTTCCGTGGGCTTACATTATGCCTGCACCACTTCATGAATCACTATTTATCTTCATTTGCATGGTGCGGCACTGTGCATGGGGAGATTAGCATACCTAAGCCAAGGGCTGCGCAGTTCTGGTGTACGCTGGTAGTGTACGTGGAATTGGATCGTGCCTGAATCGCTCGATAGCCATATTTGGCATTATGCCACCTATGCTATGCCTGCGCCTGGCACAAGCTTCATGAATCCCGGGGTTTGACAAACTTGGATTCCAAGAAGGGTAGATATTCTGATTTAACCAGCTAGAACTGGACCATACTAGGAGCATGGATAATGGTTATAATAGCCAAAAGAAAATATTCCATTTACCAGTAACTTACCGCAGTATGAAAAGCCCAAATGCCCTCACTTTAGTAAGTCTGGAACTACTTTCTCCCACAAGTGATTATAATTGTCTGCTACCATTCCCTGGGCTTGGTAGCTAATCCAAGACCCAAATATTTAAACCTTTGATCTTTCCCCTCAAGGTAAAGGTTCATCCTGTGAAACTTGTTAATCCCTACTGTGCTATGCTGATATATTCATTATGATCCCACATTATAATGACTAACACATATATTTAGTTATTTGTTTCTTTCATTTCCACCTATCCACTTCCATTTTCTTAAAAGAATACAGATACCTAAACTGAAATTTGTTCTTTTTGTTTGATATTTATGATGCCTTGTTTTTTTCTGTCAGCCAGATTCAATAAAGCCTACATGGTCCATTTACACCGCAGTGATGAGTACACAGTGGTGCACCATTTTGGATTCAGTAAGAGGCATGCACCTCTGCACAAACGAGAAAAACCATGACATGCAAACTACAGTATAAGCAGCTGAATTGCATGCTAATCAACCAATCCAATATGGAGGAGCTATTCAACAAGCTATAAAGCAACTGTGTAGACTCAGTGCTGACTTTCGCTGTGAATTCCAAAACCTAATGGAATACAGCCGTGGAAAGGAGTCTACGCAGAAACAATGTTAGGGGCTGCTGTTGCTTTAATTCATGTGTATGTGCAACAGGCTGAAGTCTATGCTGCTGCTGATACTAATAGACCAGACCAAGATGGAGAAGAGTATTCAGACCCCATTTAACTTATCACAATCTACATGATGTAGATATTGTAGAGCACTACAGGGTGAATACAGACACACTACATGAACTCTGCAACATTTGTCGTCCTCAATTCAGAGCGAGGGCAAACCGAGGGGAACCCCTCCCACTGGGGACAAAGATATGTGTAGCACTTAGAATCGTAGCTACAGGTATCTTTCAGAGACCACCAGGGGACATGCTGGGGATGTCACAGGCATCAGCATCCATGATCCTCCATTAGTTCTTCAATGCTATGCTCCAACATGCCAGTGACCACATATATTTTCCCTGTACTCCTCAGAATAGGACCAGAAATATGCAGGAGTTCTACCCTGCAGTACACTACCCTGAAGTACTGGGTACCACAGATTGCATGCATACAGAAATTAAGAAACCACCTGGAGAATAAGGAAGGCTCTACATAAATAGAAAGGGCTTCTACTCTATTAACTGCCAAGTCATGTGTAATGCCAAGGAAATCATCCTGAACATGTGTGCTGACAACCCTGGCAGTTACCACAACTCACATATTTGGCACACCTCCCAACTATATCAAATGTTCGCTAAGGGGAAGATCCCTAATGGTGATTTACTGGTGGATGCAGGTTATGCACTGGAACTGTGGCTGATGACACCCATCAGAAATTCACACACACCCACTGAAGAATGCCATAATGAGGCACACTCAAACCAGAAATATCACAGAGCATGTGTTTGAGCTGTGGAAGTTGGTGTTCCAGTGCCTAGATACATCTGGGGGATCCCTGCAGCACAATTCATTGACATGTATTGAAATATTTAGAGCATGTGCCATGCTACACAACATCATCCAGTGAAAACAGCTTCAGCAGGATCAACAATGAGAAGGGGGACACATCCCACCTCCAATGCCAAGCTCACCATAGCCACACAGCTGAGGAGTCAGAGGGAGAACAAGCAGCTGCTGTGGTTATAGGCAGACATAGGTGTGCTCGATATGCCTTTGCTTTGGCTAAAAGACAACAGGTAGTACACTCACTCAGCACCTAAGGGCCTAAAATTTTCTTCCGATGCACATACATACACTAACACTGACACCAGGAAACTGTCATCACCTTTACCTCCCTATGTATTGGCTGTGTACTGCATGCATCAGACAGAGTCAGCCCTGAAGTAAAACTGTTGCAACTGCTGGATTTACAAGGTAAATATTGAACCTGTAGTGCATTATGTAATAATATGAATGAGTGGCATATTCTTGTATTTTGTTACTTGGTAGTGTAAGCAAGTAAAAGGTAGGAGATTTGCACAGAAATTACCTTAAAATGTGACAGCAGAGACATATTTGACTTATGTGTGTCCATTATTAAGTAGTAGGCCTCAGGCATCAAAAATTCACACAGTAGTAATTGTCACTGCATGCCCTCAGTTTATCACCATATGTTTGTACTGGAAAATCATTAAAGAGAGAAGTTAGAAAGTAATGATGCACATTTCAGTTTCAGACTTTACAGCTCTCACAAGATCATTCACAATAAAGTTGGAAGTTCTGATGCTATCAACTGTCTAATTTTCTAAGACCAATATAAGTCAAAGGTACAATTACCAGTTCAACATCACAAATGCAGATATACTAAGCACCAAGTCAGCTATGCACCTTGAGCATCAGACACAAAGCTTATGTATCCCTGAATCCAAAAGATACAAAACAGGGATATGGCATGGTTATCATCACTTGAACAGGGTGTTGTGTGTGGGAGAAGGAAGCCTAAGCTGACACAAAAGGTCAGTGAGTGTGTGTGAAAAAGGAAGAGAAGCAGGCAGACATTTGGATAAACCAACAAATGGCCAGTGAGACAAAATGAGTTTTAAGCTGCACAGCTGAACCATGTATCTGTTGGGTGTGTGTCTGCACAGGTCCTCCAGGTGAAATTGGTATATGAGGGTCTGCATGAACACAGCCAAATCTTGTGCTAGCTCTATGTCTTGGTATGAAAGACAGGTGTGAGACATGCATGGTAGAGGTGGCAGTTCATCGTCATTGTCCCTGACCATGAGAACTGGCTCTGTCAGGAGTTG
This sequence comes from Protopterus annectens, assembly GCF_019279795.1. NCBI lineage: Eukaryota > Metazoa > Chordata > Ceratodontiformes > Protopteridae > Protopterus > Protopterus annectens. Next base: position 859,236,848 of record NC_056730.1, read on the forward strand.
CACTGGCATGTCCAACACCCATGGTCAGATGCAATCCTGCTACCTGAATGTGACTGATGTCTACTGAATGAGCTCCCCTCACATGGATGCCCAGGAACATGACCCCATAGCTTGCCATGTCTGGGTATGGACAGCTCACCCACTGATGGAGCAGTGAAAGTGCTGCGACTATAGGACCATTATCAGGTACAGCCAAGTTGGCTAACAGCAGATATGTGACTGAATTCTGTCCACGAAGATGCTGTCCCCCTCCCAGCAGACATTCCATCATAGACACTACTAGGTCCATCACAGACACCCCTCATTCCAATGTGTCATTCATCCAATCCATTGAATCAGCAACAAGGGGGTGGCAGTCACACATTTCAGTGCCCCATCTAGAATCCTAAGCATTTCTCTGGAGCTCCTATGGGAACGTGCCTGTGTATCCATGACAGACCTAAACATACATTGATTAGCACAGGAAGAGACATCTGGATCAGGTGGAGGATGGACAACAGGCATCTGAGCACTGCTAACAAACCACCTGCTTGGCACCTTGCCCACACTTTGGCTACAGCCAGAGTCAGCAGGCACTGAAGCCTCAGTAACCACACTTTCCTGATCAATTTCCTCACCTTCCACCTATCCAATATCTGAGGCCTCATTGGAATGGGTAGGCATAGGCATACTGGCTGTGTCTGATGGAATTTCAAGGGATGGCTGTATGCACCCCCCGACTGTGCCTCTGTTTGGCCACCATCATCATCAGAGTCTGCTGATACTCTGACATCAGGTGGTGGAAGTTCCACACTTTCACTGTCAGGATCACCTGTGATACATAATACTCAACAAACACTGGCACAATTAATACCTAAACTACTATACTCCTTCTTCTTCTTCTTCTTCTTCTTTCGGCTTTTCCTGGTTAGGGGTCACCACAATGGATCACCTGTCCACTCATGAATGACAGAGGAGTTTTACAGTGTTGAGTTGCCAGCCTGGCACCCAACCTTTAACAGAAGACACACACATGCACACACTCATGCCTAGGGCCAATTTAGAGTGTCCAATCCACCTCCAGCATGTCTTTGGGATGTGGGAGGAAATTACAGCACTAGGAGGAAACCTACATGACCACAGGGAGGACATGCAGGCTCCAGACAGAAGGCACCCCAGCCAAGGATCAAATCGGAGAACCTCCTGCTGTGAGGTGGCAACGCTAACCACTGCACCACCACGGCCGCCCCTCTAAACTACTATACTCCAATATATGCCAATGAAACAGCAGTGCTGCCACTATTAGAAAGTGCAGCAATACAAACAACAGTCCTGACATTACCATCACACACTAACATATTTATTTGAATTGCTCATCAGTGCTGACATAAAAATGTTTGGCATACCATCTGCATTTGAGGGCATCCTCTGCATGCCAGATGGTCCTGGAAGAAGTTAAGCAAAAGGTCAGGACAGCATAATCACAATTAACAGTAACACATGGGTAATATGTTTACCCCTTTATATGTCGATTAACTATACTTTCAACAAGAACTTGGATGACAACACCAACCTAAGCTAATCAATCAGAATATGTAGTTAACTGTAGCAATCTTCAACCCCCCCCCCCAAAAAAAAAAAATCTTGTGAAACATAAGTTTTTTTTTTTTTTTATTTAAATTGATTTACTATACAACAGTATTCAACAACTGAGATACAAAAGTCTACCTGAAAGCTCTTCCTTGGGGATGCTTGCTGTCCCTGAAACAGTTGTACCAGTGTCAAGGACATACTGTTTTGCACTTTCCTGTGAGATATCTGGATCACTGACAGTGGATAGAAACTCTTCATTTGGTGTTAGTGGTGCCTCTGTAGTAGGGCCCATGGAACTCATCAGATCATGGCCCATTGCAGCTGCCCTCCTCTGTGCAGATGAGATCATGTTAGTGGCCCTATGACACACCTGATCATATGTCCTGTGATGGCTACCCATGACATTAACATTTTTAACAATCTGCCACTAAATCTACATTCTTTGTGACATATCTCCCAGTTCTCTTTCAAGCAAGAAGGCATCATATTGCCTAAAAGCGTTGACAATAACCTGATTTTCAGCATTAGTGAAGGGTGGCCTTTGAGGATTGAGATGCCTTGGTGGCATAGTCCTAGGAGTCCTAAAGGACAACAGAAGGATAATACACATAATTATCATACAACTACAAAATAACCATTCCCAGATAAAATAGAAAAGGTAGCATCTCAGTATTACCCACTGGAGAAACATAAAACAGTCTAGAGATTTGCAATATGAACAACAGGCTGGATGCAAAAAAAGTAACAATAGCAACATATCCTTCTTTGTGCCACAACAGAAATGCAGCTTTACCCCCCCCCCAAAAAAAAAGAACAGGCAAATGACACATTTTGCTAACAAATCATCTTTGAAATACTAAAAGTGCTATCAAATGAACTGTCCCTGAAACATGTCTATAGATTTATCACAGAACATTCCATTTTAAGGTATTGCCAGTCATGTATACCTGTGAAATGTCTTCACAAACATGCCCATGGCATCAGTGCAGTACATTTGTAATTAATACATACAGATAAAAGTGTAAAATCCTTTGGTTCAGATTTTTCTTAATTACATTCCATCATATGCAGTATGTAGCTGACAAAAAGAAAATGATACCTTTTCAAGTTCATTAATCCTCTGTGCATATATATCCAAAAGTAATATCATCTGTTCTGTGTTCTTCACATAAACAAGTCTCACCTTCAATTTTCCCAGCTACACAGTTGACTTTTTATGGTGTAGATTCAGGGCTGTTAGTATGGTTTAGATGCAAATAAGGTGTAAACTGATTAGAATTACTGAATCCAACATATTTGGCTCCATGTAGCAGATGTAAAAATAGTGCAGGCACTCTCAGTGCTTGTTTTAATGGATTGCAGTTGTGAATTATTACTGGTTGGGAGAAGGAAAACACAATCCCCGGGATTCAATAAACTCCATGTAAGCTCCACACAAAGCCTACATGGAGTTTACATTTGTGCACAGTGGTGCATGGCCAGCAGCAGCGAGCACTACTGCGCAAAGCATATTAATGCCGCTCTCTGTGTCTAAGTGAGGTTTTAGTGACTGGAAACAGTGTTGCAGGCCAGGAAACCATGTACTTGAATATGTATAGTAATTCTGTTTAAAGCAGGGCACCTACGGTCCCTGGATTTGTGCAGAATGCCACAGTGATCACCAGGGCTTCACAGAGAGCTGCCACTCTATTAGTGGAACACATCTGTACAAAGGACAATATAATGCAGGGATAATTAACCAGAAATGGGGACACATTTGACATAGATTTCACATAGAAGTGTGGCAGAATGAAACTCAAACCTACCTCTCAACTTCTTAGAGCAAAAGTCTGGATGAAGCCATAACTAATGGGGAAAAAGGGCCCAAAATAGGGTCAGATTCTAATACTGCTCTTCCAAACTGAAACAGGTGATTGAATAATAGGTTGTAAGTAGCATGAATTTTCTGAAGAGCATGAAGTTTGAAACTCAGATGTCTGACATCAGTTTCTGACTTCAGTCCACAATGACATGCCAATGAATTTCCAGAAAACCAAAATAGTACGAGGAAAAAGATAAAAAATATAAAAAAACGGATGTTCAGCACAAATCAGGACAGTTGAGAGATATTAACTCAAATGTATATAATATTGACTCACATCAGTCCTGAGATTATCACAGTGATATGGCAGAAAGCCACAAATTTGATAAGGAAAACATCTGGACATCCTGGTAATATCTGGACAGTTGAGAGTTATGAATGTGAAGTATATGGCACAAACACAGTACAGGAAAGTGTATCTACAGTGTGGAGTATTGTGATATCCCATCCCTGGCATTTTGTACTGAAGCTGTGTAGATGATCTGTAATTGGACATGGACTGTCAATTAAAATGAACACTCAGGGAAAGTGTGTGTATTGAATAGGGAAACACAGATGAATTGTAGGAATGAACACAGGGAAAGAGTACAGTTGAAACTCCCACATATACAGCAGAGAAGAGCATGTCAATGGGAAGATGGTTGGAGCAGCAACACCAAGCACATATCTATATGGTATGGCAGACAGTGTACAGTGAAAATGTGTTTTGCATGACTGTCACACAAGGTGACATAACAATGGGGAGGATGTCTGTGTGAGATAAGCATCCTTACAGCAATAATTCAGAGGACATTTATCAGGCATCTGACATACAATTGGGTTTAGGGGCATACTGTGAAGCTATGAAAACTGATATGCCTAAATATGACTGTACTCACCAACAGAGGTCTCCAGCAAGTTAGGCACAGGTAAAGACTCATGAAAAACATTACAAGAACCAACCACAATCATGAACAATATCAGAATAATACCACCAGTAACCCCATGTCTCTGACATAAGGTATGTGATGCAAAGTCATAAGACACAAGTCTGCACACACACACTTGAATAACTATTATGATACATCCACGGCCTATGAGGGTAACCACGCACATTGTCCTAGCACAGTGACATCTGCTGGAGGTGTTAGGAGGGACACTGCTATACCTGTATGTGACAATATGGGCAATACAAGCTAGTTGACTTGTGTGCATGGCATATATCCAAATCCACACTGTCACAAATGATATACATGCCATTAATGTTGTCAAGGTCTTAGGTATGTAGTGTGTGCATAAGCAGAACAGGTAGCACACATCCATCTAGTATAACAATTTTATTGGTGTTCCACACCATCAGACAATCATTTATATTGCCCAGAAAGAATACCTAGGTACGTCCAATAAGCTGTGTGACAGCACACTGTGACAAGGGTGGTATAATTCAGTTATACACCACTGGAAGATGTGTAGAGAGACACATGAAGAAGGGTTCATTGTACACAGTTATTGGTGTTATGCAGACTGGGAACCCTGAAGCTATTATGGCCTCAATGTGGATTTTCTTCACATACCCAGTACTTGTTTTATATTCAAGGGAGTATTTAGCACTGTGACCACATGCTGGGGGATGTACCAGTTACCATCCACCCCAGAAGATGGGTCACATGCCTATTGGTCTGATTATAGGGTGTGATGTCCTGATGTCCACATTATACTTGGGTGGTGTGTTTGTTTCCTGACTCAGCAAATCCCCCCATGTTTCTTGTCAATGTAGGTGTTGTCAAGACTGTGGCAGCATATTTTGGTATGTGTTGATACAGTCTATATTATACTAATATCAAAGTTGGAATCAATGATTGCCCACAATCTGTATCCTTCAGGCAGCTGTTTGGACACAGGAAGTGTATGTCATCTGCGATGTCCATCACTTAATTAATGGATAGGAAAGGGCCTAGCAGACAGCCCTGATGTACAGACCTTATCACTGGATCTGAGATATAGGCCATGCCACACATTTCAACATAGTGAGATGCCACATATGTGATACACTTGTCTACTCAGTTCGTGATATAGCTGTTTACGGCTACATATGACAGTGCTGATTGAATACTTCAGTGTGGATTTGTGTCAAATGCCTCGACCTGGTCAAGTTCCACAAGATGATACTGTTATCATCATGCATACCCTCAATGACCTCTTTCAGGACATCTATTAGAAGTAACAGACAAGATGTAGCATTAACAACTCAGACAGGTCTGCTGCACACAGCTATGATATTACTAGTGTCCATATAGAAAAGGTCCATGAGAACATGTTGGTCTACCTCACAGTTGAAGAGAGTTAGGATGTCTCTATACATGCATGCATCAGGGGCTGTTCCCCCAACTCAGATAGATGCATGTTGATGTACACCCTTGTATGAGAACATAGCACATGCGTAGGGTGTGTTGAAGTGTGTATTCAACTGTATCAGGAAGGTGTATGTGCTGTGTCATGCCACAGGTGATCTGTGATGTTGTCACAGCCCATTGATTCCATGTGATAGGTCTGGATGAAGGTAAAACAGTGCATAGTGCCTATCGTGATCTGGTCTAGGATTTTGATGCAATGCCCCATGCAGGTATCATTGAAAAACCCTCTCAGTTGAGGATTAACCCTTATGTCAGGAGATGGTTAACCAACTGGCTCACTGACACAACACATACTGTGAATGTTGAAGAATCAGCATCTACCATTAGAGCTCTCATCATTGACAAACCCCAGGGATCTGTGTATGGCCCTTCACTGTTTGAGCTCTCTTTCTTGACAGTTCAGGCTAAAGTATATGGCCTTTGGCTTATCAAGCTTGATGATTCTTGCATATTAGGTGCAATCATTGATTCTGCCATTGATGATAACATAGTATAGGAGGAGCTAACACAGAGAGATGAATGGTGACAAAGGCACACAATCTCCAAATAAATGCAGAAATGTCTTTTATTATGTTATCCATCCAAAAAGTGGAATTCCATGTTAATCACAGCACTGACAAAAGTTATGCTGAAACCAAGTGATGCAAGCACTGGGAACACATGTATATTCCAATCTGAACTTCAAGCACCAAGTGTCCACACTGAGATTGTAAGCCTGTGTTGTGCACATTATAAGCCATGCCATCATATTTATATCTTAGGACTGTATGACAGCACTGTACTTGAATCTCATCAGAACACTGACAGGGTATAATGCTCTGTTTTGCATGTACCTCACCAGACAAATGCAGCAACTGGAGAGACCACAGGGGTTCCTTATCAAGAACAGACAGGGACTACAAACCATGCCATGATGTATGTGGATAGATTAAAAGTCATATCACTGTGATCTATCTTGTATAGGATGAGGTGACTTCTGTCTGGTCTCCATGCCAGTGTCTGACCCTGCCCTTGTGGGAGTACTGGATATCCAAAAATCTGATATAGCTGAAGACATCAACATTGTCTGTTGAGGAGAATATGGTAGGAAACCAAGGCTCTGGAAGAGGGAAATTAGTACATACAGCTTACCTTGACCTGGCCAAGGCCTTTGACACAATCCCCAACTTGGGCATCATTGAAAAGCTAACACAAGTTGGTATTAATCACTGTCTCATCAGAATGGTGGCCAAGTGGCTCACAGATAGGGCCCACATGGTCAAAATAGGTGCCACTATCTCTGACAGCAGACCTGTCTCTAGTGGTGTTCCCCAGGGATCTGTCCTGGGACCCCTACTGTTTGTCATCTACTTCTCAGAGGTCCAGGCAAAGACAATGGGCCTGTGGCTGATCAAGTTTGTGGATGACAGTAAATTGGGTGCTTTCATTGACTCCCCAAATGATGTTAACATACTGCAAGAGGGTCCCACAGCTACAAATATCTGGTGCCAAAGTAATGGCCTTAAGTTAAATGCAAAATATATATTGTCATACTATTCAGCAAAAACACAACCTCTACTGATTACCACATAAATGGCTACCCCCTAACCACACAGCCTGTGGTGACAGACCTGGGTACTCAGGCTGACAACAATCGCACATTTGACCACCATGTGGCGGAAGTGGTCAGAAAAGCCTTTTACTTGCTTCATCTCATAAGTAAATGAATTGCATCCAGAAAAAAGGAGGTTATTACCTCTCTGTACTCCTCCCTCATTACACCTATAATTGAGTATAATGCGCCATTTGGTTTGTACCTCTCCAAACACCTGAACCAACTAGAAAGGCCACAGAAATACCTCATAAAGAGAACCCGTGGCCTCCAACATCTGTCCTATGTGGACAGGCTCAAATCGCTATCACTCTGCTTGGTATCATACAGGTTGCTCAGAGGTGATCTGTGTTTTGCCTACAAGGCAATATCAAACCCTGCTATACTAGAGATGCTCCATATCTGTAAGTCTAACTCCTCATGCATTACCTGCTTGATAGGCCTACATCTAATATGTGACATCAACAAAACCTGCTGGAGAGACAGATTTGTCTCCCAGAGCCTGACCTGTCTCCGGAAAAGACTCTCCATACATGTCAAGCAGAGTACCTCACTAACCCTCTTCAAGCTCAACCTTGATTAGTGAATGGTAAACCACAAATTTGTCCCATGTGTTCCACATTTGTCCCTCATTGACAGGGGCAACAGGTGAGGTTTCTTTTTTGGGGATAAAGTCTTGGCTAGACTTGTAAGGGCCCCAGGGCCATTAGCCTTGTAACCTCCTATGTTCCTATGAACAATTTCAGACATGCTGGTGCAAAATGCTCTCTGTAATGTCAAGCATGAGCTCATACACACATATACCCAGTTCACTGCAGTGAGAATAGAACCCCTACCTATGTAAGTACACAGACTACAGGACACAGTGCTTTATGCAAGCACCATGACATGGCTCTGAATTTTATAACAGTGCAGGTCAACTTATAGTAGATGACAACAGCAGGCCATGTGGGAGACAAGATGTTGAGTGGGCTGCATGAAATGGATGTTCAGGCATGTGCAAGAATCAAAGTACTGTCAGCTCATGGCATTGGAATAGTAACTGTGGGATACACACCTTTGCTTTTCTATCTAGTCAAACACACATACACACACACACACACACACACACACACACACACACACACACACACACACACACACACACACACACACACACACACACACACACAGTTGACTGCAGTGAGAACAGAAGCCCTGCCTAAGTATACAAAGAATACAGAACACAGTATTTTATGCAAACACCACAATACAAGTCTGACTTTTTCCAGCATTGCAGGTCAATTTATAGTAGATGACATCAGCAGGTCATGTGGAGATAAGATGTTGGGAGGCCGACATAGGTTCATAGGATCATAGGTCCATAGGAGGCTACTAGCCTAATGGCCCTGAGGTGTTTAGAAGCTTAGCTGTGTAAAAACACAAGTACCCTTATTGAGCATAGTTAGATGGTCATTGTTAGCAGACAGTTTTAAAGCAGCACCAACTGATCCTGTCCATGAGGGACATTTGTGCCATCCAGAACTGACTTTACAATCACCCTACCAGAACTCAAGGTTGTGTTTGAACAGGGTCACTGAGAAGCACTGCATCACACACAGTGCGAGCCTATTACAGAGGAGTGTGAATTGTTGGGTGATATATCTGTCTCCACAGCATGTTCTGTTTATGTCACAGTCTAGGATGAGAACCCTGGGACAAGTTATTATTGTCCATTTGATTTCCAGATGTCCAGCATTTCTAGTAGAGCATGGTCTGATACTGCCCTGCAGGTCAGGCATAGGTCACCTCTCAGCAGTCTGCATGATACTGACTACACTGGCATGTCTTTCAATCTTTCCATGTATGCCATGTTTAGACACCCTTGTGTTTTCTTCATTTGCTGCAGGTGTTTGGTGAGGTACAGACAGAAAGGAGCATTGTACTGAGTTAGTGGTCTGATAAGTTTAGATGTACAGCAGAGGTATGACCACCCTGGTCTTGGATGTGATGTTCATATGTATGAGGGGCGCAATGCAGAAGTTGTGTTTCACCATTATGAACACAGTGATAAAAGTGTAGATTGCTATCAACATGTGTTCCTAAAGCTCACAAACTGTGCTTGAGCTTAGGGGGGGTGCTATGTATATCATAATTATCAGGGGTACTTCATTGCCAAAAGTGACAATGATGCATTGTATACTTCAAGGTTTAGTCCATGAGTCTAGCACCAATCATTTGTGTGCGTCAGCCCCTTCTGTCATATGTTATCATCATTGGGAGACTCTATATGAGAGCATCCAGTTAACAGTCCTCTAAAATCTTGATAAACCACAGTCATTTACAGTTGTCTGACCTTCAGGGAAGTAGTTTGCAAACAGTTGAGGGCACAGCAGAGATCCTTGTGGTATTCTACTCATACGTGGCTAGTGGTGGAGATGCAGTCCACTTTAAGAGTGTGTGTTCTGTCAGTAAGCCAGTTGGCTATGCATCTACTACTGTATGGCTAAATTCCTACATGGGAGATCTTCACTATGATTCATGAATAGGAGATAGTGTCAAAGATCTTGGATGAGGTATAACAGGACATACTACCTATGTGGAGTTATCCTATGTGGGTCAGTATCAAAGAAGTCCTCAAGGATCAGTAAGCAAGGTTTACCCTTGACAAAAAGAAAATGGGTCAGGACAAGTGTGTTGAAGGCCAGCTATGTCCATGTGGATAAGGTCCATGCTGATTGCTTTCCTAGCTTATGGGTTTTTAGGCTTATGTGTCAGTAGTTGTAGTTCTGCATGTTACCAGATTGATTTGCTTTGCATATCACACAACATTTGATATTAAATTTTGTAGTGGAGGTGATATGTATGTGAAAAAGGTACTCATATCCTAGCGGTGCAGTGCTTGGAAGGGTGGCAACACATGGATATAATGTAAATATGTGACATACTGTTAGATAGGGCCCCAGTTTTGTAATGTTTCCACATGAAATTTCTGCTGCATACATACCACTTGCTTCCCTCAGTCTCACCAATCTAGCCCTTTGGGCTCAGACATTGGACTGCCGATCACTGGCTGCTGGGGAAGAAACAGAACAGAACAGAAGACTATGCATACCAGTCTTGCCTATAGTCAGCTTTCTAAGTCTTACCAGTACTTTCTTGAGTTGATACTTACACAGATGTGGGATGTCCTTAGTCTTAAATTCCTCAATCCAGTGGTCAAGTGTATCCCTTTTCCTCCTCTGTAGGTCATTGAAATAATGCCTACATTTCTCTCCAATTCACAGGATACCAGTGGCACTGGATACAGCCTGGACTAAACTATCCAAAGCCTCAGACTTGTACTGAGAGCCAGAATAGTCCCCCTGCAGAAGCCTGTGGCTATGTTGCTTTACTAGGAGTCCAGTGAATACCCTGACTCCTGGACACCCCACATTTGAACCCTAAACCTGGCATATTCCCCACTAATGCCTGCCATCTCTATCTACCAGCGGATCTAGAGAAATGGAGACTGATGCTTTCTCACCATTTCAGTTTTCATGTTTACTGGAATGCGTACAACCATGCTACATGTTTGTTCAATAGTTAACAGAGAGCAGCAATGACAAGCAGTGAGGAATGAGAAAATTGATTTTAGACTGTGGGATTCAAACCTGGACATAGATGACAAACATTTACTTCCACGGTGTTGCGTTTCCATCTGTGCCACAGAAAAAAGTACTTCTCAGACATAATAAGGCACATACATAAATGCAGGTGACAGTATGAGCTGTTACACATGTATGCATGTGACCTGACAAGGCTATTGGATATAGAAACAATGTATGTGTCTTAGGCAAATGTGAAACCATGTAAGTCCAGATAGCAGAATTAAATTTACAGAAATATACTGCATAGTATACTCTCAGTCATACATCTGATAGTGAATCTGATAATATAGAAATAAATTAATAAATAAAAAATACAATAATAGTGTGTCATCCCTCCTACATATAATTAATATCAGCTCCACTATCTAAGGTGTTATAACTAAGAGTGAATATAATGGAAATGGAACAATCACAAGACAGGGGAAATAACCCTTGTTCATGTTTCTTTCATTGCTATAAACTGCAATGTCACAACATTAAAAAAATGGTTGCACACCCTGCACTAGAACCTAGGACCATCTATATCCCAGCCCTACACTTACACCCGCTGCCACAGGACTAGTTGCATGATATTCTGTAATTTAGTATTCACTCGTAAGGTCTCTGTGTTAACTGCCGCTCAATGCCACTTAGTGGGTTTGGGCAGTATCCAGCAGAATTAATTGAATGTATCTGGTTTATATTTTTGGCTGTTTTGGGTCCTATCAGCAAATGTTTGACTGCTGCAGGTGTTAAGGAACTGCCACAAAATGCCACACAATGCCTTTTAGTGGGTTTGCCCATTGCCCAACAAAATTAACTGAATGCATCTGGTTTCTATTTTTGGCTGTCTGGGTCCTGCCTGTTTCCTTGGTGGTCCAGTTTTCCAGTGTGTGCACTACCGTGCTTTGCACAAACAAGATAAGCATAGCCAAACCTGCCATTCATTTTCTCCATTACCATGATTGCATTAAGTAATGCATACACTGGCCCCCGTCAAAAAAAGAAATAAAAAAAAATTAAAAAAACAAGCCAGAAAATGAAAAAAGGAACACGTAGTTAAAATGAGGAAAACTCAGTCTATGACATACACATTAGAAAATGATGATTCACATAAGATATGTCTACATAGATCTGAATTTGAACTTTCACTCCCATGAGCCATCAGAAGACAGGATGGGTGCCTTATCCCTCTTTGCCACACAAACAGCTTTGCATCAAGGAACTGATATCATTCTGCATACAACCAACTGCAACAACATCTTCAGTAATATGAAACCATACATCTGTTATTAGTACATTTATTATTTCTGAATGTAGTGCACTTACTGATCACACAACCTGTTATGATCATTGATTGCAAATATAAAGTTCTGCCTTAGCCCCGTGTGTTTCTTGATCATTCTTCAGTTATCTGAACAGTAATCTAAGACATGCAGTCTATAAAATATTCTGTATCATTGGCCTTAAAATGTGTGAGGATATTAACTGGAAATAATAACATATGCAGTTGCCAACTAATGAAGGGCAGGTTGGATATAATGGCAGTGGAAAAACAGTAAATGTGTATGGAATATCCTGTATTAGAACCCAGGACCATGTGCATGGCACTCTTACACTTACAACTGTTGCCACAAGACAGTTGGCACAACCCTTTTTCATGTATTTTTCATTGCTACATCGCAACAGTAACAAAGGGTTGCACACCCTATACTAGAACTCAGAACCATCTGGACTCCAGCCCTACAATTACACCTGCTGCCACAGGATTAGTTGCATGACATTCTGTAATTTAGTAATCATTCTTAAGGTCTTTGTGTTAACTGCCACTCAATGCCACTTAGTGGGTTTGGACAGTGCCCAACATAATTAACTGAATGCATCTGGTTTCTATTTGGCTCTCTGGGTCCTGTCTGCATATGCTTGATTGCTGCAGGTGTTAGGGAACTGCCGCACAATGCCACACAATGCCTCTTAGAAGGTTTGCCCCTTGCCCAAAAAAATTATCTGAATGTATCCAGTTTCTATTTTTCTATATTAACTGGAAATAATAACATATGCAGTTAAACATACTTCAAGGCTGGCCAAACAGGACAATGCACTTGAGCTGCTCCATGTTCATATCACCATAGGTAAAATCAAATACTACTTCCTTGCAAGCTATAGATCCACCTCTATGACCTAGGAAACCCATACCATGTAGTTAAACTTATTAGAAACACTAACCATCCAACCCAATACCATATTCATGGGTGACTTAAATTACCCCAATATTAACTGGGAATCTTATATGGCATCAAACGCACATGCACAGAGATTCCTGGGTTTTATAATCACAAACTCCCTGGACCAGATAGTCAATACACCAACCCGGGGTGCAATCATACTGGATCTGGTCCTCACTAATATGGGAGAGTGTCACAAACATCCTACTGTAATGCCTTCCCTTGTAAGGTCAGACCACAAAATGGTCTCCTTTGAAGTAAAAATAAAACCTGGACACTCAGCTCAACCAGCATTATTCAGGAACTATTCTAAGGCTAACCTCCAGCAATTAAGTGAGAACTTGGCAAAATTTAAAGTCCTTATAAACCCTGAGAGCATTTCTGCCTATGCAGAACTGTTCAGAGAAACCATGTACAAGCATGTTAATAGCTGCGTAGAGGCAGCTGTACCCACTAGGAAGCAGTACAGAACTAACTTAAAAAATAAGCCACCCTGGTAGAATAACAAAATCAATCGGATGTATAACAGGAGGAAGAAAATCATGGCAAAGATTAGGAGGTGCAGCACCCAGCTGGTTAAAAGCACTCTCATCAAACTAAACAAACAACTCAGAGGACAAATAAAGTTTACCAAAGCCAAATCTGAGGTATGTTTGGCCTCCCAGTTCAAGGACTAGTACAAAGCATTCTTTAGCTATGTCCACAACCTCAAAGGCAATACACAATTGTGTGTAGAGCTCATTATAAATGGAACCACCTATACTGAACCAAAAGATATAGCAAACCTCCTGGCTGATAAATTCAGCTCCAACTTTACTCCTCTCTCCCCCTCAACCTTCCCTCAGGAAATATCATCAAATATAACTCCCCTTACTATCACTAGGGATCAGGTTCTTAGTGATCTCTCAAAGACCAAGAACATTGCATCGATGAGTCCTGACAATATGTTGGGATGCCTTCTAAACAGCATGAAACAAGACCTACCAGGGCCTCTGGAATTACTATTTGACTGTAGCCTCCAAACAGGCTTCATGCCTCATGATTGGAGAAAGGCAACAGTCATCTCTCTGCACAAAAGTGGCCATCTACAGACCCTGGAAACTACAGACCCATAAGTCTCACTAGTTTTATATGTAAAGCCATGGAAAAACGAATGTAATGAAGTGTAAAGTAGGGGGACAAGCCCCCCTGCACCCCCCTACTTTAATATTCTAACTCCGAGATCGCACTACAGTGGGGAAATGGACAATTTTCCAATCCCCACTATAGTGCAATCTGCCCAAAAATGCCGAATCTGCAATGAGCGAATGTCACTGTGCATTCACTCATTGCACATTCAAACCTTTTTCCGTTTGGCGTTTGCAAACTTTGCAAACTGTCTTTTGGACAATTGCTGTTCACCCTTGTGCAATATGCATACATGAAGGTAAACCTTGCTTTCATCCACAGCTCTGGTGAATGACTCAAAGAAATCGACCAAGTTAAGCAGGCATGATCTACCTTTCACAAAACCAAACTGTGTGGGATCCAGAGTTTGAAGATTCCCTATATCTTTGTTTTTTAGATCCATGATGATGCATTTCATAGTTTTACATATCAGACTCGTCAGGCTTATGGGGCGATAGTTCCCGGGGTCTGTTAGTTGCTCCTCCTTTGTGGAGCGGGATGACTGTAGCAGTGCGCCATTTGGTAGGGACAAAGCTTGAGGTGAGACTGTGATTGAACAGGACACACAGGTGAGATTCCAGTTCATTCTGCAGTTCATGTAGAACACAACTAACGATATTGTCAGGTCCCATAGAAACTGTATTCTTGGCCTTGGACAGTGCTGTTTTAACCTTTGCTGCAGTAATACTGGGTGCCTGGCAATCTACTGGCATTGTGATTGGTCCTTGGAAATGTAAGCAAGCAGCACACAATTCCCAATTTCTTTTCATTAACATCCAACCGCCCCTTTTCATTTTTTGGCAGCTGCATATGATATTATTTCCATTTAGCATCTTCAAACATTTTAAGGTCAATGATATAGAATGGGTTACAGACTACATGTTCAAAAAAATACAAATCAAGAACTAGAAATGCTTTAATAAACAGCAATGTTTTTGGGTTTTGCCCTTCTTCAGTGTTTAAGTTACATAACAAATCAATTAAATTTATAACAAATACAAATAAGTCATATGACAAAGCCAACCAATAATAAGGAGATGTTTAAAAACATTTAACAAAAACTATACTATCCCTGTAGACATCACATATCTAAAACAAAATTCACGTAGTTTTTAATAAAACATTGTTAAAAAAGTTTTTCATATTTGCATCTGTTTTTATACTAATAGAGGTTTAATGTTTAATGCACTGTTTAACCCAGGATATACATTTGCTTGCAACCTGACAATCCATCTATATTCTGCTAACTTCCATTACCTTAAACTTAAATTCATGCTTAATATTTGTATCAATTACATGTTTTCCAAGGCATTTATTTTTACATTCTTCCAAATGTCTGATTTGTGTTGTATTATTTTATCTTTTAATTTACGGACACACTTGCCTACATAAAAACATGAACATTCTGTGCAAGTTGCTAAATACACTACTGGTATAGTATTACACGTTGCTTGGCAATAAAATTTATATAACTTATTGGTGACAGGATGTACAAAGTATGCTAATTCATTAATATTCCCACAACAAGTACAATTATAGCATGGAAATGTACCTAATTTTATAACTTCTTTTTCTAAAATACTACTTTTAAAGTCTTTATAACAGAGTTTCCTTTTCAAACTCATACAATTTCTGTATGCAAATCTTGGCTTTATTCCTACTATGTTCTTTAATTCTGGCATTACCATCAATATTATCCAATTCTTTTTTATAGTATCCATCACTTCCTTTGTTCTAAGGTTATAACGAGTAATGTATCGTATATCTCTCAGACCTCTATTAGTTACATTATTAACTTGTTCACAAGAATCATAAAAGTGTGGACGTTGCATTCTATTATCTAACATGTAGGTCATAGTTTCTTTTATTAATTTTTCATTGCAACCCCTATCTCTAAATTCCTGGGCCATCTCCAACATCTGCTTCTTACAAATACCTTCTTCTGTATTCAGTTTACTAGCTCTTATAAATTGTGCCTTTGAATACATGGGGAGCATGCATATTTCTCATATGAGTATATCTATTAACTTGCATTTCCTTCTTATACATACTGGATTTTAGCAACAATACATTTTTTCATCTAAATAAACAATACTACTACTAGAATAATTCAATTTAAAATTTAAAAATTCAGTAGATGCATTTAAATATTCAACAAACTTTATAAGTTGCTATTGCTCATTACCTTTCCATATTATAAAGCAGTCATCAACAAAACGTTAATATAATAATATATTATCTAACTATGGATTAATAGAACCATAGACAAATTCATGCTCCCATTGATGTAGTACCAGATTTGCATAGATATTGGCCATTGGAGTGCCCATTGCTATGCCAGATAGTTGTAGAAAAGGTTCACCATTAAATATAAAAACATTCTTGGTTAATACCAGCTCAATAAGCTCACATATATTTTCAATATTTCTACCTGACATCGTAGTATTTGTACATAAAAAAATCACGTATTACACTTATACCATATTCGTTAGGAATAACAGTAAATAGTGAATTTATATTTAATGTCACCAACAAGTAATCTTGCTCTGTATTAGTTTTATGCCAAATATATAATTTAGTTAAGAAGTCCCATGTGTCCTTTATATAACTTCTACATTAAGGTAGAAACTTACTTAACATTTTCTTTGTAAATATAGAGATAAAGGTTCTGTAATCCAACCCTTTCCAGAGACTCTAGGTTTCATCGGTGGGTTGGTTTTGGACTTATGCACTTCTGGTATGCCATATATAATGGGAGTTATAGGACATGGGACAGAAGGAGATGTGAAATTGTGTCAAAGGCCTTAAATAGATCTAGGAACAGTGAGGGGGCTATGTAACCGGTATCACGAGCCCTATTTACTGTGTCCATAAAGGATATGAGAGCAGTACAGGTACTATGACCTGGCTTGAAGCCATGCTGTGTGGGGGGAAAGCATCTGGTTTTGGACAAGATAGTTAAGAAGTTGAGTGTGAATACATTTTTTTAATATTTTAGAGATGGGAGAAAAGATAGCGATGGGTCAGAAATTAGAGATATCAGAGTTGTTGCCACCTTTATGAAGTGGAAGAACAAATGTTTTCTTCCATATGTTTGGTATATTGGACTCCTGAATAGATCTATTGAGGAGTATGCTGATAGGGTAGGCAATGGAGTTTGCAGATAGTTGTAGAAATTCAGCAGGTAAATTGTCTGGTACGTTAGTACAAGATTTGACTTTACGAAGTAATTTTTTTATAGTGGATGTTAGTATAGGTGAGAATGAGAATAGAGGGGTAGTAGGGGAGTGTTAAGTGGGAGGTTCAGGTGGGCAGGGATCTATAGGTGGGAAGGTAGTGGTGAGTTTAGCTATGGTGTAGATAAAATGTGAATTGAAGAGCAAAGCTATTTTAATGGGAGTTTTTTTCTGGATTAGGGCAAGGATTGTTATTTTTACCTGGATGGAATAGGGAACTGATTGTGCTTCAAAATTTATTTGGCTTTAGTTTGTATTTGCTTTGAAGGCTTAGGAAGTGTTCTTTTTTATTTTTAACCACTTGTCCTTTTTGCCTAGTTGTGTAATTGTTTATACTGAATGAAGTTGTAAGGATTTTTTTTTTTGCCGGGTTTTCCAAGCTTTATCCCTAGCAGACATAATTTGCTTTGTGTGTTTGGTAAGCCAGGTTGTCTGTTTAGCTTTTATTTATTTTAGGCAAGGTGGGGCTAAACTATTTAAAATTCTAAGGAAGGTTGAATTGAAGAATTCAACAACCTCATGGAGAGGGAGGTATTTGAGTGGGGTCCAGCTGATCCTTCGTAAGATTTCTTTAAAGGTGTTGGGGGAGAAGTAAGATAAATCTCTGGTTTGCTTAACTTGGTGCATGCTCATAATGCCAGCAGGAGGTCAAGTACATAGGCTCTTTGTCAATGGTACAGTGACACTTGTGTACTACAACAGTAATGAGTTTCATTAAGTACTGGTTTTGGTGATGAAATCAGACTTCCTTTTTCACATTTCTGAGGCTCAATGTACTGCTATATAGTTACAGCTATCCTTTCAAGGATTTCAGGAGTTGTATTCAGCAAACAGTATTTGATAGTACTACACAGATACTACTGGACATAACTATATAATCTGTGTTGCACTAAATGGCTATATAATGATGGATTTCATTGATGATCTTGTTGCACAAATATATGCAGAAACAGAAATATTTTTATTATCCAGTGGAATTTCTGCAATATTAAATGCTTCTAAAATACACTGCCGTGTTATGTTAGCAGATTTTAGAAATAACTAATGCAATAAAAAATGCTCAGTTGTGAGTAAAATGACATCTTTAAAATTCGGGAAGGAGTTGGGTGACAGAGAATGTTTCCATCTGGCTTGAATTTACCCTCAGACCATATGTGGATAGAATGGAAAATGTCCTAATAGATACGGGGGGTTTCTTAAAAGCTTTGGGCAATGTCAATAGGGCCAGACCATTGGAAACTTATTTGATGGTGACGCTAGATGTACAAAATTTGTTCACCATGATAAGTAATGAATATGGCATAGAAGCCGTAGCACAGCTGTTGAAGGACTTGGAGGTCCCTGACAACAGGATAAACCTTTTGAAGATCATGTTGGCCATTGTTCTTAACAATAATGTTTTTTTAGGTGTGAAACAAGCATATAGACAAGTACAGGGGGTAGCCATGGGCACCCCCTGTGCAAATACGTACGCTAATTTGGTCCTTTCGCACTGGGAGAGAGCATTTATTTTTGAAAATAACAACTGGTTGAATAAAATTTGTTAATATAAATGTTTTGTAGACGACGTTTTTATCCTATGGAAGGGGGATAAAGCCATGTTAGACACATTTGTTACCTATTTGCATTCGACGACCTCTTTTTTGAGGTTTACTATGGAATGTTCTTATACACATATAGACTTTTTAGATGTTCATATATCACAAACCGATGATGGATTCAAGACAAGTTTACATAGGAAGGATTGTTTGAAAAATACGTTACTCTCCTATAATAGTATGCATCCACAGTTCATCTTCCCTAATATTATACAGGGGCAAATAAGCAGAATTTCTAGAATTTGTACTAATGATTCATGTTATGAAGGTGAATTAGCCAACTTAAACAGCTGTCTGATAGATAGGGGCTATAAGGAGGGAACCATTAGTAGAGTGATGAATAATAACAAACATAAAAGGGGCAGGGACTTCAAACCCTGGTTACATCGTATTGATGGTGATGCAATTTCTTCCTTATCAGATGGACCGGGTCGTGCTAACCCAAAGGTCATGTTTACTTATAGCAGTGACATTAAAGGGATTTGCGACATTGTTCATAAAAATTGGAATATTCTTATCAGTGATGATAAGATAAATGGAATAGTTGGTGATAAACCTAGGTTTGGTTACAGAAAGAATAAAAATCTAAAGGATATTCTGTGCAGGGAGCAGGCCATAAATAGATCCTTTTTTTAAAGTGCAAGCAGGCAGTGTACCTTGTGGGATGTGTAAGGCATGTGTATACATCAAAAAGGACCCAGTGTTTGTACATCCAGTGACAGGGAAAGTATTTTCGTTTAAGGCTAGGGCCAACTGTAGAACTACTGATCTGGTATACTTAGCTGAGTGCATAAACTGCACCAGTTTTTATGTAGGGAAAACAAACAACATGTTCAAGGTTAGAATATTACAACATCTTTCTGCTGTGAGGAATTGTGATTCACACAATGCCCTCTACAGACACATAGAACATTATCCCACACATAAGTTTAGTTTTAAGGCCATAGTAAATGTGAGGTTAAACAATAGGGGAGGGGATATTAAACAGCTGACAGAATTAATAGAATCTAGATGGATAATTGAGCTTATGGCACACAGGAAACCAGGTTTGAATGATGCCATTCCCATGAAACCCGCCCTTAAAAATAGGAGGGTTTTTTACTGATTCTCATTGGTGGATATGGTGTTTAAATTTGAGTATTTTACATGTGTTTTTTATCTGATGAAGGGTTTATACCCGAAAGCGCTCATCTGTTTTACTTGCTGTTTGTTAAAGAAAGGTTTTTAATAAATACTTGTGAATACATAGCTGCATCCTGCCATAGATTATTTTGTTCTGTAAAATTTTAAGTTTTAATTCTTAGGTCACAGATATTTTTTTTTCAAATGCAGGAAAATAAAACCATCTGAATCATTGACTAACAACATATTATTTTGTGGTTCAGTAAATGCATTATTGATCTAAAACATATATGTATTTTTACTCACAATGGATTGTTAAGATTATTGCTTGCTGTATAAAGTTTACATACAAATGAACTGTGCTGTTACAGATGACTAGAAGTATAAAAACATATAACAAAACAAGCTATTCAGTTTTCTGTTTGCCTTATTTTTCAGAGTAGTTAAACCAACTCATAGAAAGGAACAGAAGCCAAATTGGTAATTATAATAAACACATCTGCAAACAAACAAAATTGCAATGGTCCAGTGCTTGTATACAGTTTATTGTGACTATGCTCTGCTGTACAATTGCTACTCTTATGATTGCACTTTATTTCGTATGTACATTTTTCAACAAGGGGTATATTTTTGTTCAAAATATTTTTTAATTAGTAAATATGATTAATTATTTTGAAAACAGCACTAGATTTTCAGATTATCTTGAACACTGTGCAGGGTTTGTACTGAATCGATGAACTTCTGTGACTGCTCATCATTTTATACACCATTCCAAACATTTTTCTGAGGCTGTCAAACGTAGTGTTGACCATCTGCTCTGCTGAAGAGCTTCTCCCTATATAGTACTAACAACAGTGTCCTTATTGCTGCTCAGACAAATATGCAGAGACTGAACAATACCACTTCTCAAGCAAGCCCTGGGATTCCTTTAGAAAGATGCAAATGCTTAAATAGTTATATATCAAGTCTATGTGCAGCCATATTACTTGTACATTTATGAGTGCTTACATTTAAACTGCCACATTTACTGTCAGTTCTTGAACTGAACTACATGAATGCTAACAAATGCAAAAATCTTTCCTCATTGGGGAGCTCATGCTTTCACTCAGTGACTGTTGCACTGTACTTTGTCGCTATGCATATTCTAGGGTAGTATCTATTAGACTTTCTGCTTTCTCTGTCCAGTATTTTACTCCCTTGCATCAACTAACACTAATATTACTTAAATATTAGTTTACCCTCTCAATGTTCTTAATCATTTTACATTTGCATTCTGTACAATATTTATTTTTTGAAGTCACCATTTCCTCAGAAAAATAATTAAACTGGAGTCCTTCAGCAAACCCCTTTTAGCAGAAGAGAGCAGAGGAAATGATAGAAATAAATCTGCCTGGAAATGATTCACCAGATCTTCCTTTCTAAACCCTTTGTTCAAAAACCCATCCAACATCCACAAGAAGGTATAAGTCATTTTGAGGTGCTGATGATAAATAAGTCATTTTGATGTTGGGGGGAGTTCCATCAGATGAAAGAGAAGAGAATCCTTCCCACAGAAAATGATGTCCTCTTACAGCTACTTAGGATACATGTGTGGTGCCTGTTTGAGACTGGGAGTCTTGCGACCAGATGTAGCAAAGAGTGGTCCATGACATAAATGCTGGGAAGGGTGAATTGTATGTTACAGAAGTATTGTAAGAGTGCTATGCTATGCCAAGAGAAAGCCATGTTCCATAGAGGATGAAGCATACCTCCCAACTATCTCTGATTTCACCTCATAGTTTTGCCCTGTCCCTCTTAAAAATTTTGGTTTTCCAATAAGTCATTGAGGATTATAGTCAGTCAGCAATGCCAATCATTACAGTTTCATATTTGTTATTTTTCAAAAAAATACATACTGGTACAAAACCTAATGTTATGTCAACTTTTTTTTTTAAGTGAATTGGACTAGTATTTAAACAAAGTGTCCCCTGTTTTTGGTGTTTATCCCCACCCCCATTATGTTTGGCTTTGTTCAGAATTTTTTTAACTAAGAAGTTGAGACGTATGGGTTGAAAAGCCAACCAGATAAGGGAGCAAGTGACAGCAACAGGCAAACAGATCAAAGGGAGTTTTTGTTGTCTCAGCAGGGGGACTGTGGTACTGGGATTATCCTTTAACGAGTGGACGCCCGACATTGGCATCATGCTGGACACAGATCCATGCATTTTGCTGTGTGATGTACTGGGTTAGTACCATGTATAGCACCACTGCACATATGGACTACAGGATGAACACAACATATGTTGCATATTGTTCGTTATACAATCTGGTATCCAAACCCATAAAGATGGCAGCAGAGGTAGTCTGGGATTGTACAGATAGATGCCTTGTATAGACACCCTTAAAATGCATGCCAGTGGGATACAATTGTAGCACAGATAATCAGGCGCAAACCACTGTGTATTTTCTTGTGTACTTATAGGACAGAGGTTGATTGTTGCTCATAATTACCTGGGGGCTGGTGATGGTGAGACACAGATATCTGAGTTACAGTCAGATGACATTGTGGCACTGTCCGTGTGGTGACAGATGAGCACACTGCAACTGATACAGATGAATATCCAATCTTCGCCAATGGGCAGCTTTGCTGGGGATTTCTAATGCCATTACATGTCACTGTTGGCCCCTAACATGAGATCAATACTCAGGATCAGTAAGTGGATGTGCCATGATATCACCCGGGTGCCATCCAGTGGAACTAATTTCAGCATGAAGCTGATTGCTGTCTCGCATGGGATTTATGAGGATGTCACCCAACTCTGACAGCAGCACTATGTGGACACAGAGTACAGAGACACAGTACTGACTGGTCTTATGAGCTCTGTGGTGGTATACAGCACCTCCATCTCTATCCCCATGCCTATCATGGTCAATGCCAGCATCACTAGCAGTGCTGTCGAAAGTCAGAGTAGGGTACATACCCAGTGTGACATTGTAAGGGGAGATAGTAGAAGGATATACAGTCTTGAACTATATCTGGGAATAAAAAGCAGTCAGCTGCTCTTCATGCTGGCTGACAACAGCACCCTATCTCCATCAAGGACAACTCTTAAGAAAACTCTATACAGGTTATGGTCCTACTGTCATATACCAGCCTAGCCAGAGGGTTCCCCAAGTTTAATTGCAATGAGACTCAAGGTCATGGTCACATAGTGGCAGCACCACCCAATTACAGGAGGACATTTTCCTTGATATGGAGTAGCCATCACCTCTAGACCTCTAGCTCTGCAGCCTCTGACATGCTGCTCCACCCAGTATGTGTTGACAGCCATGTGTCATTGTGCCCCAAGCCACTTGTGCTCATGATGAAAACTGTGCCCCATACCACCATCCCTTCTGTGTGGTACATATGGAAATGTCTGATGCACAGTACGGCATAACCTTGTACTGAACAGCATAACCTGATATTAACACTGAATGCATCACGCTTGTTCTTTGGTAAACCGCATTATCACTGAGTGCTCATCAAGACAATAGTTCTGGACTGGATGTCACTATATTACCTGCACTGCCATTAACTTTGCCTGGCATGATCGAAAGGGGATTGTGCAGCTGATGTCTGCTGCTTTTCTGTCTCACTGTTGTCAGACAATATTGCTGATATGCTAGTTGTGTGTATGTGCTGCCTGACTGTGCAGGTATCACTGGGCTACCCCATTCCTAGTCCTCACCAGAATATAATGTAGTTATGCAACATCCTTCAGAAAATAACAGAGTTTTACAGGAATGCTCTCCAGACATATCAAGGCAGCAAAAGTGGTATTTGAGAAGACTGAACATGTAGGTGTTTATGTGTGTGTGTGTGTGTGTGTGTGTGTGTGTGTGTGTGTGTGTGTGTGTGTGTGTGTGTGTGTGTATGTGTGTGTGTTTGTTCTTACATTTAAGTTTGACCATGTTCTGTGGATTTCATGTGGGCATCATAAGCCAGGGCTCTAGTGAGTGTCCAGCATCATTTGCAAGACATATCTACACGCAGAAGGTGGGCATCAATTCATTTGGACACTCTATAAATGCAGTCATATACATTAAAATTAGCCAGAATGCCTGCAATTTGTGACTAGATGGCTCTCTGGAATACTTTTTTGAAGGAAGTGATGATATAGCTAATGCATGTGCCATATATGTAAATCATTGCAAACTGATAGTTTTTATTCTATGCATATTTGTTATGATGCCTCATGCATCACATACTACCTGTCAGTTAATGCAGTGGTAGAACATCATGTTCACATACTACTGTGGCTGTGAACCAAGTGTGACATTATATTGCTACATATGTACCATCTATGGCACCCAGTATTCAGGGAGGTAGGCAATGTTTAGAACACACACATGGTGTTAGCATTCTTCACTGATGTAACCATACACGTTTATCCATAAGTAGAAGCAACATGTCAAGTGACTTCTTATGAAGTAACAAATCTATCCCATTTGTCTCTAAAAGGTGATGTTTCTGTAAGACACCTACTGGCAGCAATGTTTCCCTTGGTGGCAGGTATCACCTCACACATATCGTAAAGTAATGGTGATAATCACTAATGTATGGTGTTACATGAATGAATCACCTGATCCTATCATTCTCACGGTCTGCAGTGCTGATAGCTTTAGTATGCTTTACCCTTTTATAGTCAAGCGCATACAAGTACACAATTTCTTCTACATGATGATTAATCACGGCTATGTTCATTTTGAATATATTTGCATATCATTATGGCCTCATTTCCCTACCCTCTCTCATTTGCATGTTGTCTCCTGCAGAGACAACAAAAGCCCCATTTGCATATATCTTCTGTGGTGTGCTTGTGATTCAATCACTGTAACACAACAAGGGACTACAAAATCACAACTAGGTTGCACCTGTGCATCTGCATGGTGTGTACTGTGTAGCTTCTATATCAGTCCTGACACTCGGTTCTGCCAAACAACTTCCCTCTACCTTAGATATTAAAGTATTACTTGTCATTTGCATCCAGGTTTGAAAAGTCAGCAAATGATTTAGTCCAGCCTATCCTTGATATAGCAAAAGACCTATAAGGGTAACACCTCTCCAACTTACAGGCAATGATAAAACATCAAATCCTATTATTGGTAGCCTTTCATTCCATATATACTCAGCATCAGGATTTTCAAAGGTCTTAACTGGATCTATTATGAATGCAAATTAATTGAAGTGCAGTTTCACTGCATTTACAGTCAGTGGAAAATAGCCTTGCTCCCTTGGGGCAAACTCATGAATTCCACTTGAGGGAACTTTACCTACCAAACCCCTTAACTTATATATACCATTTACTAGTTTGCACCACCTAGAAGAAATAGGGCAAAAGTCTATGTTCTGTGAATTTCAAATATGGGGACCTACACTTTGAATAACTTGGATTCCAAGAAGGGTAGATATTCTGATTTAACCAGCTAGAACTGGACCATACTAGGAGCACGGGCAATGGTTATAATAGCCAAAAGAAAATATTCCAGTTATCTGTAACTTACCCCAGAATGAAAAGCCCAAATGCCCCCACCTTAGTAAGTCTGGAACTGCTTTCTTCCACAACTTAGTGATTAAAGTTGTCAGCTACCATTCCCTGGGCTTAGTAGCTAATCCAAGACCCAAATATTTAAACCTTTGATCTTTCCACTCAATGTAAAGGTTCATCCTGTGAAACTTGTTAATCCCTACTGTGCTATGCTGATATATTCATTTATGATCCCCCATTATAATGACTAACACATATATTTAGTTCTTTGTTTCTTCCATTTCCACCTATCCACTTCTATTTCCTTAAAATAATACAGATATCTAAACTGAAATTTGTTCTTTTTGTTTGATATTTATTACGTCTTGTTATGTCTCTCAGCCAGATTCAGTAAAACCTACATGGTCCATTTACACCTCCGCGACGATAACACAGTGCTGCACCATTTTGGATTCAGTAAGAGGCATGCACCTTTGTGCAAACAAGAGGAAAAAATGTGACTTGCAAACTACATTATAAGCAGCTGAATTGTATGCTAATCAAACAATCCAAGATGGAGAAACTATTCAACAAGCTATAAAGCAACTGTGTAGACTCAGTGCTGGTTTTCCCTGTGAATTCCAAAACCTAATGGAATACAGCCATAGAAAGGAGTCTACACAGAAACAAGGTTAGGGGCTGCTGTTGCTTTAATTCATGTGTATGTGCAACAGGCTGAAGTCTATGCTGCTGTTGCTGCTAATAGACCAAGGCCAAAAAGAAGAAGAACTTTCAGACCGATTTTAACTTATCACAACCTACATTATATAGATATTGTAGAGCACTACAGGGTGAATAGAGACACATTACAGGAACTCTGCAACATTTGTCGTCCTCAACTCAGAGCGAGGGCAAACCAAGGGGAACTCATCCAACTGGAGACACTTAGAATCTTAGCTACAAGTACCTTTCAGAGACCAACAGGGGACATTCTGGGGATGTTACAAACATCGGCATCCATGATCATCCATCAATTCCTGAACACTATGCTCCAAAATGCCAGTGACCACATATATTTTACCCATTCTCCTGAGGACAGAACCAGAAATATGCAGGAGTTCTACCCTGTAGCACACTACCCTGAAGTACTGGATACCATAGATTAGACACATATAGAAATTGAGGCATCACCTGGAGAACAGGGAAGGCTCTACATAAGGAGAAAGGGCTTCTACTCTATTAACTGCCAAGTCATGTGTAATGTCAAGGAAATCATCCTGAACGTGTATGCTGATAACTCTGGCAGTTACCAAGACTCACATATTTGGCACACCTCCCAACTATATCAGATGTTTATTATAGGGGATATCCCACAGGGTCATTTACTGAGGGATGCAGGTTATGCATTGGAACAGTGGCTGATGACACCCATCAGAAATGCACACACACCCACTGAAGAATGCCATAATGAGGCACACTCAAACCAGAAATATCACAGAGTATGTGTTTGAGCTGTGGAAGTTGTTGTTCCAGTGCCTAGATACATCTGGGGGATCCCTGCAGCGCAATCCATGGACATGTACTGAAATATTTAGAGTATGTGCCATGCTATACAACATCATCCTGAGAAAACAGCTTCAGCAGGATCAACAAGCAGAAGGGGCACACATCCCACCACCAATGCCAAGCTCACCATAGCCACATGCAGATGAGAAGTCAGGGGGAGACAGCAGCTGCTGTGGGTGAAGGCAGATGTAGATGTGCTCAATATGCCTTCACTTTGGCTAAGAGACAATGTGTAGTACACTCACTCAGCACCTAAGATCCTAAAACCTTCCTCCTATGCACATACATACACTAACACTGATGCCAGGAAACTCTCATCACCTTTATCTTCTCATGTATTGGCTGTGTACTGCTTGCATCAGACAGAGTCAGCCCTGAAGTAAAACTGTTACAACTGCTGGATGTACAAGGAAAATATTGAATCTGGAGTGCATTGTGTAATAATATGAATAAGAGGCATATCCTTGCATTTTTTACTTGGTAGTGTAAGCAACTAAAAGGTGGGAGATTTGCACAGAAACAACCTTAACATGTGACAGCAGACACTTATTTAACTTATATGTGTCCATTATTAAGTAGTAGGCCACAGGCATCAAAGATTCACACAGTCATACCTCTCAAAAGTAGAAATGGTCACTACATGCCCTCAGTTTAGCACCATACATTTGTACTGGAAAATCATTAAAGAGAGAAATTGGAAAATGATACACATTTCAATTTCAGACTTTACAATTCTCACAAGATCATTCACAATAAAGCTGGAAATGCTGACGCCATCAACTGTCTAATTTTCTAAGACCAATATAAGTCGAAGGTACAATCACCAGTTCAACATCACAAATGCAGATATACTAAGCACTAAGTCAGCTATGCACCTTGAGCATCAGACACAAAGCTTATGTATCCCTGAATCCAAGAGATACAAAACAGGGATATGGCATGGTTATCATAATTTTCACAAGGTGTTGTGTGGAGGAGCAGGAAGCCTAGGCTGACACAAAAGGTCAGTGAGTGTGTGTGAAAAAGAAAGAGAACGAGGCAGACATTTGGATAAACCAACAAATGGCCAGTGAGACAAAATGAGTTTTAAGCTGCACAGCTGAGCCATGTATCTGTTGGGTGTGTGTCTGTACATGTCCTCCAGGTGAAATTGGTGTGTGAGTGTCTGCATGAACGCATCCACATTCTCTGCTATCTCTATGTCTTGGTATGTCATAAAGGTGTGAGAAGTGCAAGGTAGAGGTGGCAGTTCATAGCTGTTATCCCAGACCATGAGAACTGGCTCTGTCAGGAGTTGCACTGGCATGTCCAGCACCCATGGTCAGATGCAATCCTGCTACCTGAATGTGACTGATGTCTGCTGGATGAACTCCCCTCACACGGATGCCCAAGACCATGACCCCATAGCTTGCCATGTCTGGGTGTGGACAGCTCACCCACTGATGAAGCAGTGAAAGTACTGCAACTATAGGAGCATTATCAGGTACAGCCAAGTTGGCTAACAGCAGATAATGTGGCTGAATTATGCCCACTAGGATGCTGTCCCCCTCCCAGTAGACATTCCATCACAGACACTACTAGTTCCATCACAGACACCCTTTGTTCCAATGTGTCACTCATCCATTCCATTGAATCAGCAACAAGGTGCAGGCAGTCACACATGCCAGCCTGTGCTACATCTACAACCCTAAGCATTTCTCTGACGTGCCTATAGGAACATGCCTGTGCATCCATGACAGACCTAAACATATGCTGAGTAGCACAGGAAGAGACACCTGGATCAAGTGGAGGATGGACAAAAGGCCTCTGAGCACCCCTAACAACCTTCCTGCATGGCCTCTTTCCCACACTTTGGCTACGGCCAGAATCAGCAGGCACTGAAGCCTCAGTAACCACACTTTCCTGATCAATTGCCTCACCCTCCACCTGTCCAATATCTGAGGCCTCACTGGAATGGGTAGGCATAAGCATACAGGCTGTGTCTGATGAAATTTCAGGGGATGGCTGTATGTCAATGTCAGTGCCAGATTCAACCTATGCACCCCCAACTGTGCCTCTGTTTGGCCACCATCATCATCAAAGACTGTTGATACTCTGACATCAGGTGGTGTTAGTCCTACACGTCCACTGTCAGGATCACCTGTGATACATAATACGCAACAAACAGTGGCACAATTAATACCTAAACTACTATACTCCTATACATAGTTTCATAGTTTCATAGTATAGTACTAGGCTATCTGCCCTAGGGCATTTATAAGCCTAGCCAAAGTGTATGTGGCTTTCTCCACCCCATGTAATGATGCAAAAGTGTACAATTTAAATTAAATTTAGTTTACTGTATCTCTATCTAGCAATGACACAGAGATGACCCCTGGGGTAAATCTACGATCACCCATCCATTTATCCAGATTTCTCTTGAAGAGAGTCAGTGAGGGGCTCTGCCTAACATGGACAGGTATCCTGTTCCAGAGTGCGGGAAGCCTTTGGGTTATGAATCTGTCCCTCCAGCATGTCCTATTCATATTTGTGCTGAGGTTTAGATCTTTAGCTCTCGTGGCTCTGATGGATTTGGATGTTTTGAGGTGGAGCATGTCCATTAATTCTGAATTGGACATGGCCTTGTACGTAAGGCACAGATCACCTCTGAGCAGGCGGTATGCTACTGAATAGAGCTGGAGCTTTTTCAGTCTGGCTGCTTATGACATATGCTGGAGACCCTTGATCCTCTTGGTAAGGTACTTTTGGGGTCTCTCCAGCTGCTGCAGATGCTGGGTGAGGTACATACCAAATGGGGCATTGTACTCAATCATAGGCCTGATAAGGGAGGAATATAAGGGTAGAATGACATCCTTTGATCTGGATGTGAATCCCTTCATGATAAGGTGGGCAAGGTAGAAGGTCTTTCTAACCACTTTGGCGACGTGGGTGTCAAATGAGAGGTCACTGTCAACTTGGGTCCCCAGGTGTCTGATTACATTTTCCGTACTTAATGGATTACCACCTATGTGGTAATTTGTGGGTACTTTGTTTTTTCCAAAGGGGATGACTATACATTTTTTGGCATTTAGTTTAAGGCCATGACTCTGGCACCAGTCGTCTGTTTCTGTGAGGCCCTTCTGGAGGATGCATGTGTCAGCTGGTGTGTCGACTATGGCGCCTAGTTTGCAGTCATCTGCGAACTTTGTCAGCCACAACCCCCCTATGTTTGCCTGCACATCTGAGAAATAAATGCCGAACAAGAGGGGTCCCAAGACAGAGCCCTGTGGGACTCCACTTGTGACTGGCTTAGAGTCTGACATAGCTCCAGCTATTCTGACTTTGTGGGTTCTGTCCTTTAGCCAGTTTGCAACTCATCATGTGACAAACGGGTTTACATTTAAGCTGCTGAACTTGTCTATGATGCCTGAGTGGGGTATTGTGTCGAAGGCTTTTGCCAGATCCTGGTAGGCTGTATGAACTGCTTTGCCTTCATCGATGGCTCTAGTGACTGTTTCAAAAAAGTCCACCAGGTTTAAAAGACAGGATCTGCCTTTTACAAAGCCAAACTGGGTAGGGTCAATTGTCTGTAGGTCCCCGATGTCTTTGTTTATGAGTTCAATAATGATCCTTTCCATAGCTTTGCAGACCAGGCTAGTCAAGCTTATGGGGCAGTAGTTTCCAGGGTCTGTAGAGGTGCCACCTTTGTGGAGAGGGACCACTGTAGCTGTACGCCAGTGTTCAGGGATGTATCCTGTAGCAAGGCTAAGATTAAACAGCATTCTTATGTGTGGGTTTAGCTCCTCTAGGAGTTCACGTAGCACGCAACCCGGGACACCATCAGGTCCCATGGATGTTGTATTTTTAGCTTTGCTGAGGGCAGCTCTCACCTGGACATCTGAGATTTCAGGGAGGTTGCATTCAGCTGAGATATTTATTTCATCATTTGGGGGAGAGGGAGGGGAGAAATTTGCACTGAACCTGTCTGCCAGTATGTTGGGAATATCTGTGGGTTCAGTGTATTTTTTGCCATTATGAACTAACTCTGTGCATATCTGAGGGTTTCTGCCCAGGTTTCTAACATAACTGAAGAAGGCCTTGTGATTATCTTTAGTGTCCTTAGCGATTTTTCTCTCGAAGTTGGCCTTTGATGATTTTATTAGCGAACGTAGTTTTTTGCTAGTGCTGATCAGGGATGCCTTCCCTTTATGGGATTTTGCTCTGTCTTGGAGTAGCTTCCTTCTCTTGTTATAAAGTTTGTTTATGGCTGGGGTCCACCAGATAGGATGCCTGCCTTTGGTGGAAAGGGTCTTGGTTTTATTTGGGATTGCATGATCCATGCATTCTTGGAGATGCCCGTAGAAAGCATTTGTGAAGGATTCAGCAGTGTGGGATGTGGTTTCCACTGACCCAGGGGGCTTGAAAGATACCATTTCAGTCCTAAGGAGTGTAAAGTCGGCTTTTGAGAAGTTTCTCACTGTGGTCTTTTGTGCTGGGGTGGAGGTGGGATATGAATATCTAGGGTTATTAGTTTATGGTCTGATCTCACTAGTGAGGGGTATACTTCCGGTGTTGAGCATTTTGTCCCCATGTTTGTGATGATCAGGTCAAGTATATTATTTCTCCTTGTGGGGGAGGTGACTAGTTGTTCCATCGCATTTGAGTTGATGAATTCCAGGAACCTTTGGGCTAGGGTGTTGGGGCTTGAGTAATGCACCCAGTCTATGTTTGGGTAGTTGAAGTCTCCCAATATGATGGTATTTGGTGAGACATTCATATCCTCCAGTGTCTTCAGGAAGGCTGAATGGAGTTCCTGAGATTGCAAGGGTGGTCTGTAGCATGCTACAAGTTGTATAGCAGTTTTGCCTATGGTTAGTTGCACATGGATGGTCTCCGATGCTTCGTGCGTTGCCACTAACCTGGAGGTGTGGGTGTCTTTAATGAATATGGACACTCCCCCTCCTTTTGTGGTTCGGCCCAGGTTTGGGTGCTGAAATGCATGATACGAGGTATAACCTGGTAGGGCTGGGGTGCTTTCAGGAGCCTTGAACCAGGTTTCAGTTGCTGCACAGACATCGATGCTCTCCATACTGAGGAGTGCTTCGAGAGCCTGCATCTTGAGATTTAGACTTCTGGCATTGAGCAGCATTACCCTTAGTTTTTTTCCTTTATTGTTTTCTAAGGTGGTGGGTTTGTCTTTTGAGCCTTGCCTAAAAAAGGTACTATGAGGGTGGCAAGAGCCTTAGCCAATATCCGGAAGCCCAGTGGTGACAGGTACAAGCCGTCCCTTGCGAAGCAGCGTGGCTTGTCCAGCATGTCATCCCAAGCAGACAGACATTGGATCCCCCTAGAATGACACCAGTAATTGAGCCAATTATTAAAGCTGATCATCTTGTTTTTGTATTGTGGCATCATTCTTGGTGAGGGCAAGATGCTGCTCAGGGTCAGGGTCATATCGGCCTGGGCTACATAATCAGAGAACTCCTCTATGTCTCTTTTCATGTAGTCCAAGAAGGTACATCTCAGGTCATTCACGCCAACATGGACAATGACAGAGTCATATTTGTACTTGCTTTGGAGTGACCTGAGTGCTTGTGTTATGTGGCGGATCCTAGCTCGTGACAGGCAGCTCACCGTTACCCTCTCTTTGTTCAGCCTGGTAAGCGGGACGTCAGTGTGTCTGACTATAGAGTCACCTATTACTAGTGTATCAGGCATGGTGTTTCGCCTTAAGGGCTGTGATTGTTTGGCGCACTGACTTCTTGTACTATGTGTTGCTTGTGCAGAGTTTTGAGGTGGTGTTTTCTTGGATGTCTGCTTTGGGAGCCTCTGTTGTTTCGGTAAGTTTTTTATTAGAGCCTCCGAGTATGTCTTTGTGTTACTATGTGTTTGGTTTTCAGTTGTGGTTGGTTTATGTGAGACTGGGTTTGTTGTGTGTGTGGTTACCTTTTCCTCCTGTCTGGTCTTGCTAGTCCTGTGTTGAGAGAGTTCAGCCTCCAGTTTGGCTATATAGTTGCATCTCTCACATGTGTTTGTTGGGAGGAGGAGAGGGTTGTCTGTGTACATGAGACAATTGTAACATTGTCTCAGGATTCCCAGATTAACCAGCTGAACTGGAGAGGACGTCAGTAATATACCACTCGACATGCCAGAATAGTACAAGGGGGTGATGTGTAACTGGGTCAGACAGAGGACTTTGAAGGGAAGTGGGTATTAGCACGTGTTGTAGGTGGATGTAGTGCTTACATTAGTTTAAGGGTGCTTCACTTAAAAGAAAGGTTTTAGGTGCAAGTGCTAGGCTTATGATAAAGCGAATAGACTGATTTTGTTGAAAGTGGAGCTTTCTTAAGGGAAAAACTGAAGTGCAGACTTGGCGGAGCCAGGAATAGTTTAAGCCTGTTTAACCAGCGCTGCGCTATGTGCACAATCTCACAAAGCTGCGCAAACGTGGATTTTAAACAGGGAGCTTAAAAAGAGCTGGAAATGGTCCAAAATGACCAATTACTACAAGCTCTTGTGCTGAGGTCACTCCTTCAGGGACAGACATGCTAACAAAATAGCAGTGCTGCCACTATTAGACAGTGCAGCAATACACACAACAGTCCTGAAATCAACAGCACACACTAAAATATTTCTTTGAATTGCTCATCAGTACTGACATAAAAATGTTTGGCTTACCATCTGCATTTGTGGGCATCCTCTGCATGCCAGATGGTCCTGGAGGAAGTTAAGCAAAAGGTAAGGACAGCATCATCACAATTAACAGTAACACGGGTAATATGTTTACACCTTTAAATGTCCATTAACTATACTTTCAGCAAGAACTTGGATGTCAACTCCAACCTAAGTCAATCAGAATATGTTAAATGTAGCAATCTTCAACCCCCCCCAAAAAAAAAAAATCTTGTGAAACAGAAGTAATGTATTGATTTAAATTGTTTTACTATACAACAGTATTCAACAATTGAGATACAAAAGCCTAGCTGGAAGTTCTTCCTGGGGTATGCTTGCTGTCCCTGAAACAGTTGCACCAATGTCATGCTGTTCTGAACTTTCCTGGGAAATTCTGCATCCCTGACAGTGGATAGGAACTATTCATTTAGTGTTAGTGGTGGATCTGTAGTACGGCCCCCTGGCACCCATACGATCATGGCCCATTGCAGATGTTCTCCTGCCTGCAAATGAGATCATGTCAGTGGCCCTATGACACACCTGATCATATGTCCTGCCATGGCCACCCATGGTATTAACATTTTTGGTAATCTGCCACCAAATCTGCATTCTTTGTGACATATCACCCTGTCCCCTTTCAAACAGGAAGTAACCATGTTGCCTAAAAGTTTTGACAATAACCTGATTTTCAGCATCAGTGAAGGGTGGTCTTTGAGGATTGAGATGTCTTGGTGGCATAGTCCTAGGAGTCCTAAAAGACAATAGAAGGATAATACACACAATAATCATGCAACTACAAAATAACCATGCCCAGATAAAATAGAAAAGGTAGCATTTCAGTATTACCCACTGGAGAAACATAAAATAGTCTAGAGATTTGCAATATGAACAACAGGCTGGATGCAAAAAAAGTAACAATAGCAACATATCCTTGTTTGTGCCATAACAGAAATGCAGCTTTGCTCCCCCCAAAAGAACAGACAAATTATACATTTTGTTAAGAAACCATCTTTGAAATGCTAAAAGTGCTATCAAATGGCCTGTCCCTGAAACATGTCTATAGATTTATCACAGAACATTCCATTTTAAGGTATTGCCAATCATGTATACCTGTGAAATGTCTTCACAAACATGCCCATGGCATCATTACATTTATAACTAACACATACAGATAAAAGTGTAAAAGCCTTTGCTTCAGATTTTTCTTAATTACATTCCAGCATATGCAGTATGTAGCTGACAAAATGCAAGCATACCTTCTCAAGTTCATTAATCCTCTGTGCATATATATCCCAAAGTAATATCCTCTGTTCTGTGTTCTTCACATAAACAAGTCTCATCACCTTCAGTTTTTCCAGCTATATGGTTGCCTTTTTATATGGTGTAGATTCAGGGTTGTTAGCATAGTTTAGATGCAAATCAGGTCTGAACTGATTAGAATTACTGAATCCCACATACTTGGCTCCATGTATCAGATGTAAAAATAGTGCAGGCACTCTCAGTGTTTGTTTTAATGGATTGCAGCTATGAATAATTACTGGTTGGGAGAAGGAAAGCACAATCTATGAAATTCAATAAACTCCATGTAGGCTTCACAAAAGGCCTACATGGAGTTTACATTTGTGCGCAGTGGTGAGTGGCCAGCGGCAGTGAACACTACTGTGCAATGCATATTAATGCAGCTTTTTGTGTCTAAGCAAGGTTTTAGTGACTGGAAACAGTGTTGTGGGCCAGGAAACCATGTACTTGAATATAGATAGCAATTCTGTTTAAAGCAGGGCACCTACGGTCCCTGAATTTGTGCAGAATGCCACCGTGATCACCTGGGCTTCAAAGATAGCTGTCACACTGTTTGTGGAACACATCTGTACAAAGGCCAACATAATACAGGGATAATTAACCAGAAATAGGGACACATTTGACATAGATTTCATATAGAAATGTGGTAAAATGAAATGAAAACATACCTCTCAACCTCTTAGAGCAAAATCTGGATGAAACATAACTAATGGGGGTAAAAGGGCCAAAAATAGGGGCAGATTCTAATACTGCTCTTCCAAACTGAAAAGGCGATACAATAATAGGCTGTACAGTAGCATGAATTTTCTGAAGAGCATGAAGTCTGAAACTCAGATGTTTGAAATCAGTTTCTGACTTCAATCCACAATGAAATGCCAATGAATTTCCAGAAAACCAAAATATTATAAGGAAATTATCAAAAACATGAAAAAAAATGGATGTTCAGCACAAATCAGGACAGTTGAGAGGTATAAACTACAGTGTATGCAATATGGACTCACATCAGTCCTGAGATTTTCCCAGTTATATGGCAGAAAGCCACAAATTTGATAAGGAACACATCCAGATATCCTGGTAATATCTGGACTGTTGATAGGTATGAATGTGAAGTATATGGTACAAACACAGTACAGGAAAATGTATCTACAGTGCAGAGTATTGTGATATCCCATTCCTGGCATTCTGTACTGAAGCTGTATAAATTATCTATAATGGGACATGGACTGCCATGTAAAATGAACACTTGGGGAAAGTGTGTCTATTGAATAGGGACACACAGATGAATTGTAGGAATGAACACAGGGAAAGAGGACAGGTGAAACAACTTAACATACAGCAGAGGAGGGCATGTCAGTGGAAGATGGTTGTAGCAACAACAACAATCACATATCTATATGGTATGGTAGTGACTGTATAGTGAAAATGTGTTTTGCTTGACTGTCACACAAGGTGACATAACAATGGGGAGGAGGTCTGTGTGAGAGAAGCATCCTTACAACAAGAATGCAGAGGACATTTATCAAGCATCTGACATACAATTGGGTTTAGGAGCATATTGTGAATCTGTGAAAACTGATATGCCTAAATATGAGTGTACTCTCAACAGAGGTCACCAGCAAGTTAGGCACAAGTAAAGACTCATGGGAAACATTACAAGAACCAACCACAATCATGAACAATATCAGAATAATATCACCAGTAATCCCATGCCTCTGATATAACATATGTGATGCAGAGTCATAAAAGATATCTGCACACACATACACACACACACACACACACACACACACACACACACACACACACACACACACACACACACACACACACACATCTGAATAACTATTATGATACATCCGCACTCTATGAGGGTTACTACGCACACTGTCCTGGCACAGTGACATCTGCTGGAGGTATTAGAAGAGACACTGCTATACCTGTATGTGACAATATGGGCAATACAGGCTATTTGACTTGTGTGCATGGCATATATCTGAATCCACACTGTCACAAATTATATACATGCCATTAATGTTGTCAAGGACCTATGTATGTAGTGTGTGCATAAGCAGAACAGGTAGCACACATGCATCTGGTGTAACAACTTGTTTGGTGTTCCACACCAATCAGACAGTCATGTATATTGTCCAGAAAGAATACCTAGGTGTGGCCAATAAGCTGTGTAACAGCACACTGTGACAAAGGTGATATAATTCAGCTACACATCACTGGAAGATGTGTAGGGAGGCACATGAAGAAGGGTGCACTGTACACAGTTATTGGTGTTATGCAGACTGGGAACCTTGAAGCTATTATGGCCTCGATGTGGATGTTCTTCACATACCCAGTACTTGTGTTACATTCAAGGGAGTAGTCAGCACTGTGACCACATGCTGGAGATGAACCAGTTACCATCTACCCTAGAAGATGAGTCACATGCCTATCGGTCTGATTATAGGGTGTGATGTCCTGATGTCCACATTATACTTGGGTGGTGTGTTTGTTTCCTGACTCAGCAAATCTCCACCATGTTTCTTGTCAATGCAGGTGTTGTCAAGGCTATGGCAGCATGTTTTGGTATATGTTGATACAGTCTGTATTATACTAATATCACAGTTGGAATCAATGATTGCCCACAATCTGTAGTCTTTCAGGCAGCTGTTTGGACACAGGAAGTGTATGTCATCTTTGGCATCCATTACTTAATTAATGGACAGGAAAGGGACTAGCAGACAGCCCTGATTTACGGATCTGCTCACTGGACCTGAGATACAGGCCACGTCACACATTTCAACATAGTGAGATGCCACGTATGTGATACACTGGTCTACCCATTTCATGATATAGCTGTTTATGGCCACATATGACAGTGCTGATTGAATACTTCAGTGTGGATTTGTGTCATATGCCTTGACCTGGTCAAGTTCCACAAGATGATACTGTTGTCATCATGCATAATCTCAATGACCTCTTTCAGGACCTCTATCAGACGTAACAGACATGATGTAGCATTAACAACTCAAACAGGTCTGCTGCAAACAGCCAGGATAATACTAGTGTCCATTTAGAAAAGGTTCATGAGGATATGTTGGTCTACCTCACAGTCAAGGAGAGTCAAGATGTCTCTATACATATAAATGGGAGAACAACAACAGTGTACTAATAAACTTATAAAAAATAAAAACTTCGTTCTGATTGAAACAACACACTTTTTATTACAGGAAAACAATTAAAAGTTTGGGGTTTAAGTGCTTTAGTTCAAAATCACACTGAACTTCATCAGAAACAATAATAACCCATAAAACAGCCTCTTATATAACTTCTGGTTTGAAACTTGCGCTAAAAATCTACCTTAGAGCAATACACTGAGATTGAAACTTTAAGCTGCCGACATATCAAGATGTAAAAATAAAAAACAAGTGGAAAAAGATTGTAGAAACAAAACCACTAATCCAATAAAACGATCATGTAAGCACACAGGTTGCAAGTTCATAAAACATTGAAAAAGCCCTACAATTGAGTTAGGGTGAAAGCGCTTGTGGAATTTATACAATAAATGTTTTATGGACTTGCAACCTGTGTGCTGACACAATCGTTTTATTGGATTAACATATCAAGATGTCATACAACATATTTGAATAAAAAATAAATAACAATATATACAAAAACAAATAAAATATAATGAAAATGGAAGAATAATGAATAACCACAATAAAAATGACCACATTAAACGTAAAATGAACTATAACCACTTTAATGCGTAAAGCTTTTCCTTTCAAAATTGGTTTTAATGAAACCAAATCATTAATATCTGAGGAACTGGTGGAACACTTGCCAAAAGAACTCACGGCGTTCGAAAAAATTATCCCAGTCTCCACTCATTGGTCTATGTACAGCCTGTTCCAAAATGAAAAAAGAAAATTTCTTAAAATTGGAACAAGTGATACTATGTTTGTATAGAGCAGTAATACTGTCAGCCTTACGAATAGCATACATATGCTGGTAAATACATTCATAGGTTCATAAGTTGGTACTAGGATATCGGCCCTAGGGCCTATACAAGCCTAGCCATAACAATTCCAGGGATATTTCTTCCAACAATATTTACTTCCCTGGACCCCTGTCTAACAGGGCAACTGACATGATCTCCGGGGTGAATTTCCTATCTCCCATCCACTCGTCAAGGTTCCTTTTGACGAGGACCAAGGAGGCGCTCTGCTTGACATGTATGAGCAGTCTATTCCAGAGTATGAGGAGTCTCTGGGTCAAGAACCTATCCCTCCAGCATGTTTTGTTCATTGTGATGACAAGGTTTAGATCCTTGGAGCGTATGGCTCTGAGGGATTGTGATTTCTTTAAGTGGAGCATGTCCAACAGCTCAGGGTTTGACATGGCCTTGTATGTTAAGCAGAGATGACCTCTGAGTAGACGATATGCCACAGAGTATAGCTGGAGTTTTTTTAGATGGTCAGCATAGGGCATCTGCTTTAGGCCAGTGATTCTTTTAGTGAGATATTTTTGTGGCCTTTCCAGCTGTCGTAGATATCTTGTGAGGTACATACCAAATGGGGCATTGTACTCTATAATGGGTCTAATGAGGGATGAGTAAAGTGGGACAATGACCTCCTTTTTTCTGGATGAAAAGCCCTTAGTGATGAGGTGTGCCACATAGAAGGATTTCCTGACTGTTGTGGCAATGTGGTTATCGAAGGTGAGACCACTGTCCACCTGTTGGGCCCACAGTCTTACCCACATAGAAGGGTGGGCAAGAGGCACATAGATCTATGTACACCACCACATTCATGTTACAGTTAAACTGACTCTTAACTGGAATAGAACCCTCAAGCACATATCTGCATTGTCTGCAGGAACCACATTTCTTCATCCCCTGTTGTTTAGAAATTTTATCTGGACCACCTCCTTGCCACTCAAAAATATTCTTAAAGTTCCTATTGTTCTTAAAAACAAACCTGGGAGAAGTACCAAGTCTGTCTGTAAGACACACACATGTAAAGACCATGGACCAATGCCTGTTGATATCCCTGTGCAGTGAGTCAATACCCCTAATATAGGGTAAAACAAAAGCTCTAGTAAGACCATCATTAGATGATGCTAAGATGTGCACCTCATTGTTATCTGTCAATGACAAGGAATGGTCATTTTTCAAGATTGGCTGATATCTAGTATGCCTATGGTTATGCACTATTGCAGAACTGTGTCAAGCATATGACTGGGGTAGCCTCTTTCAGAAACATAGCCTTCATTTTTTGGGCCTCTTGAAAAACACTTCATCATCAGAAACAAGCCGACTTAACCTAATAAGTTGCCTCTTGACTAAATTGCATTTCTGCGAAAATGGTTGCTGACTATCAAAATGCAGAAATGTGTTAGAATGGGTTCATCTTACATTATCGAAATTCCAGAAGGTCGAACACCAGATGTTCAAACTTGGAAGATTGAAATGTAATAACATCTAAACATCAGAACAGCAAATTTTTTCCCAGGGAAAAAATTTGCTGTTCCAAAAAACACACACACAACACAAGCACACCAAAAACCTTATAAACCTACACTAAACCTTACATACACAACTACCTATGCACTAACCTTAACCCAAACCCTTACCCTAAGGTCCATCACTATCGCACACTTACCTTACCTGTGCCCTAACCCTAAAGTCTGTCACTATCGCACACTTACCTTACCCATACCCTAACCCTAAAATCCGTCACTATCGCACACTTACCTTACCCTTGCCCTAACCCTAAAGTCCGTCACTATCGCACACTTACCTTACCCACACCGCAACCCTAAAGTCCGTCACTATCGCACACTTAATGTCCCCATACCCTAACCCTAAAGTCCGTCACTATCGCACACTTACCTTACCTGCACTGTAACCCTAAAGTCTGTCACTATCGCACACTTAACTTACCCGCACCCTAACCCCAACATCCGTCACAATCACACACTTACCTTACCCGCACCCTATCCCCAACATCCATCACAATCATACACTTACCTTAACCCATTCCGTAACCTTCATACCACAGTGGAGAAAATGTCGAAACCGCAGAAACATCCAACCGAATTCTTTCCCCTAGGAAAGAATTTGGACTTCTGCGGCTTCGACATTTTCACCTTTCGAACTTCCAGGTTTGAACTTCTGTTGTTTGACCTTCTGGAAGTTCGATTAGGTAATTGGAACCCCATTAGAATGAGTAACCTTTCTAAAGATATTGGACTTGAATTGTTGGCAAACATTATCATTGTGCAATAATATGTCAAGAAAACTGATCTCAAATTCTTTATAATGACAAGTAAACTCGAGGAAATCAATAGTGGTACCCACTAATTTCATAAATTCAGTACTTTGTTCAACAGTACTATGCCATAAAATGAAAATGTCATCCAAATACCTTAAGTATAAGGACAAATAAGCTTGAAAAGGAGAATCCATAACCTTACTTGTTTCCCATGACCACAAAACCATTTTGGCAAAAGTAGGGACAGATCCTGCCCCCATGGCTACCCCCCCCTGTGTTGTCTTGAAGTACTCACCCTCAAAAAACAGAAAATTGTTGGTAAGCACTAATTTCATATATTTCATACATAATTTCATACATTCCATAAGCAGCAAAATATCATTGTTAGTAAAATCAGTCCCATTACTCATATCATAATGAAACAAATCTATCCCCTTATTGTGAGGAATAACAGAAAATAGATCCTTAATGTCAATAGTGACCAAAATCACATCAGCCTGAAAAGGAACTGAGGAAATCACCTTTAAAAATGTCATGAGTCCTTAAAAATATGATATTTGTCTTTAGAAAATGTTTTAAGACTGAAATCAATGTACTTGGCCAAGGGTTCAGTCTTAGAACCTCCAGAAGCAGCAATGGGTAGGAGTGGTGGGTTGTGAATGGACTTGTGAACTTTAGGGATTCCGAAAATCCCTGGAA
Organism: Protopterus annectens; assembly: GCF_019279795.1. NCBI lineage: Eukaryota > Metazoa > Chordata > Ceratodontiformes > Protopteridae > Protopterus > Protopterus annectens. Next base: position 859,279,191 of record NC_056730.1, read on the forward strand.
CCCTAGGTTTATTTACCTTAAGAAATTCCCTCAAATGTAAATGCATATCAAAGGTGATAAACATATCCTCCAAAATAAAGTCAATACGATAATAAGAAATATTAATCTTGTTGAGTGATACTTCAACGAAGAATGACTCATCGTGCAAATATTCAAACACCTTGGAGGTATATACATTTCTGTCCATAAGCACCACTCTGCTGCCCTTGTCTGGGTTCATAATATGAAGACTACAATCATTGGCCAGTGTGTACAGTGCAGTTCTTTCACCAGTTTTAAAATTGTAAAATTTAGATCTACTATTACCACCACATCACTCTCTAATAGTATTTTCAAATATTTTTTTAAATATATTAATTCTGGGTATAAGAGATGGGTTGGAAACACTGAAGCAAGTTAAAGGTTCATTATTAGATGGTATGGATTGCAAAATACAGGACAAATTGAGTTTCCTGGTAAATAACTTAAATTCTGTAATCACATCCACCACAGAAGGTTGTTGAGAAGGCACAAACTTGAAATCCTACTGTAGCAGAGACCCAACTGCATCAGTAATATGCAAAGAGGAATAATTAAATATTTTGCAACCGTTGTGAACAAACATAATTTCAGTACCTTCATTATCACCAGCTGGTAATAAATCCCTAATTACCTCCTGTACCTTATCTTCACCCATTGATTCCTCCGAAAAACCCACCCTGAGGGGTTCTAATTATTGCTACTGGTTTCATTAGCCACTTTACCAATGATTGGATCCTGCCTTCCCCTCTGTTTAGCTAGTCTCTTGGATCTCCTGGGACCGGTATTGTTGATACCGTCCACATGCTGTACATCAGCCGTATGGTTATCAGGGACTTCATGGATCTCTCCTTGGGCACCACAACCTAGAGGATTGGGATAGACCCTATTGTTGGCATAATTATTCATATCCCTCAAACATTCTTTTGTTTTCTATGGAAGGAGGCATTCTCATAGCCTTCCACTTTCCTTAAAATACACTTGTAATCACCCAAACGATGTGGAAATAAAAGATCACATTTAATTTCAGCATCAAGGTTACATGCATCCTCCTCCAAAATAGTTAAATGTCTCAGATTGTCTTGGACCAACATATTAAGGAACTCAAGCCCAGTATGATCAAACATATCCAGGAGCTCCATGTGAAACATGACCCATATACCATACCATTAGGGTACTTAAATATATGCAGTCCCTTGGGTACCCATTTGTTAGAGGTACAGTGTCATAAAAAAGAAGTATCCATCTGCAGGGACTTGAACTTAAAAATTAAATTTTCAAATTTTTAAGTTTAGAGCCCAAGGTAATACGTCTATCAGATACCTGTACACTGTCTTGATGCATGTTATTAACTACTGTGTCATCAAACAAAAATTTAGGTTCCAAGCAAACGTGAATGTCCCCCACCTGATGTAAAACTGGAACAGAAGCATTTGGGAAACCACCTCACTGACTCGATGCAATAATGCCATCCAAAGTCCAGTCTCCTCTCTCATCATTGACATTACCATCAGGATTTCTAACGTTAGAACAACTATTGTTGCAATTGTTGGAAATAGGATATGAAACACGCTGGCTAAGTAAACCTGTCAAGTTCTGAACCTGCTGGTTAAGTTGTTCCATACAATTCACCAAAATGGTCAAATCCCTAACAGAATTGCTGTTGGCAGCCAGAGTTCCTCTAGAGCAGTTACCCGAAGCAGGCTGAAAGCTGGGTTGAGGCTTCCCGGATGTTATACGGATAAAAAAAAAACAAATAAACAGCAAAACAACAAAAAACATACTAATAAACTTGTAAAAAATAAAAACACTACTCTGGTTGAAACAACCCACTTTTTATGTCTCTTTACATGCATGCATCATGTGCTGTCCTCCCAACTCAGATGGATGCATGTTGCTGTACACCCTTGTATGAGAACATAGCCTATGTGTACGGTGTGTTGAAGTGTGTATTCAACTGTATCAGGAAGGTGTATGTGCTGAGTCATGCCATACATGATCTGTGATATTGTCACAGCCCATTGATTCCATGTGACAGGCCTGGATGAAGGTAAAACAGTCCATACTGCCTATCATGATCTGGTCTAGAATTTTGATGCAATACCCCATGAAGGTATCATTGAGAAACCCTCTCAGTTGGGGATTAACCCTTATGCCTGTATATGGTTAACCAACTGGCTCACTGACACAACACATACTGTGAAAGTTGGAGAATCAACCTGTACTATTAGAGCTGTCACCATTGACAAACCCCAAGGATCTGTGTTTAGCCCTTCACTGTTTGGGTTCTCTTTTTTGACAATTCAGGCTAAAGTATATGTCATTTGGCTTACCAAGCTTGCTGATTATTGTATATTTGAGCAATTATTGATTCTGACAGTGATGATAACATAGTACAGGAGGAGCTAACACAGAGAAATGAATGGTGACAAAGGCACATGATCTCCAAATAAATGCAGAAATGTGTCTTTTACTATGTTGTCCATCTGAAAAGTGGAATTAAACGTTAATCACAGCATTGACAACAGTCCTGCTATGCTGAAACTAAGTGATGCATGCACTGGGAACACATGTAGATTCCAATCTGAACTTTGACCACCAAGTGTCTACACTGGGATTGAAAGCCTATGTTGTGCACATCATAAGTCATGCCATCATATTCAGATCTTAGGACTGTATGACAGCACTGTACTCGAACCTCATCAAAACACTAATAGGGTAAAATGCTCTGTTTTCCATGTACCTAACCAGACACATGCAGCAGCTGGAGAGACCACAGGGGTTTCTCATCAAGAAAACACAGGGTCATTAAACCATGCCATGATGTATGTGGATAGATTAAAAGCCGTATCACTGTGATCTATGTTTATAGGATGAGCTGACTTCTGCCTGGACTCCAGGCCAATGTCTGACCCTGCCCTGGTGGGAGTACTGCATATTCAAAAATCTGATATAGCTAATGACATCAACAGTGTCTGTTGAGAATATGGTAAGAAACCAAGGCCCTGGAAGTGGGAAAGTCAGTGCATACAGCTTACCTTGACCTGGCCAAGGCCTTTGACACAATCCATCACTCGGGCATCATCGAAAAGCTAACACGACTTGGTGTTAATAGCTATCTCATCAGATGGGTGGTCAACTGGTTAACAGATAGGGCCCACATGGTAAAATCAGCCCCATTACTCATAGCATAATGAAACAAATCCATCACCTCATTGTGAGGAATAACAGAAAATAGATCCTTAATGTCAATACTGACCAAAATCACATCAGCCTGGAAAGGAACTGAAGAAGTCACCTTTAAAAAATGCCAGAAGTCCTTAAGAATATGATATTTGTCTTCAGAAAATGTTTTAAGACTGAAATCAATGTTCTTGGCCAAGGGTTCAGTCTTAGAACCTCAAGAAGCAACAATGGGTCAGAGTGGTGGGTTGTGAATGGACTTGTGAACGTTAGGGATTCCGAAAATCCCTGGAACCCTAGGGTTATCTACCTTAAGAAATTCCCTCAAATGTAAATGCATATCAAAGGGGATAAACATCCTCCAAAATAAAGTCAATACGATGCTAAGAAATATTAATTTTGTTGAGTGATACTTCAATGAAGAATGACCCATCGTGCAAATATTCAAACATCTTGGAAGTGTATAACTTTCTGTCCATAATCACCACTCTGCCACCCTTGTCTGGGTTCATAATACGAAGACTACAATCCTTGGCCAGTGTGTACAGTGCAGTCCTTTCACCAATGTTAAGATTGTAAAATTTAGATCTACTATTACCACCACACCACTTTCTAATACTATTTTCACATAATTTTTCAAATATATTAATTCTGGGTATAAGAGGTGGGTTGAAAACACTGGAGCATCTTAAAGGTTCATTATTAGATGGTATGGACTGTAAAATACAGGACAAATTGAGTTTCCTGGTAAATAACTTCAATTCCGTAATCAAATCCACCACAGAAGGTTGTCGAGAAGGCACAAACTTGAAATCCTACTGTAGCAGAAACCCAGCCGTATCAGTAATATGCAAAGTGGAATAATTAAATATTTTGCAACCACTGTGAACAAAAATAATTTCAGTACCTTCATTATCACCACCTGGTAACAAATCCCCAACTACCTCCGGTACCTCATGTTCACCCGTTGATTCCTCCGAAAACCCACCCCAAGGGGTTGCAATTATTGCTACTGGCTTCATTTGCCACTTTGCCAATGGCTGGATCCTGCCTCCCCCTCTGTTCAGCTAGTCTCTTGGATCTCCCGGGACAGGTGTTGCTGATACCGTCCCCATGCTGTAAATCAGTCGTATGGTTATCAGGGACTTCATGGATCTCTCCTTTGGCACCACAACCTGGAGGATTGGGATAGACCCTATTGTTGGCATAATCATTCATATCCCTCAAAACTTTCTTTTGTTTTCTAGGGAAGGAGACATTCTCATAGTCTTCGGCCTTCCTTAAAATACACTTGGAATCATCCAAACGATGTTGAAATAAAAGATCACATTTAATTTCAGCATCAAGGCTACATACATCATCCTCCAAAATAGTTAAATGTCTCAGATTGTTTTGGACCAACATATTATGGAACTCAAGCCCAGCACGATCAAAAATATCCAGGAGCTCCATGTGAAACACGACCCATATACCACACCATTAGGATACTTAAATATACGCAGTCCCCTGGGTACCCATTTTTTAGAGATACGGTGCCATAAAAAAGAAGTATCCACCTGCAGGGACTTGAACTTAAAATTAAACTTTCAAATTTTTTAAGTTTAGAGCCCAAGGTAATACTTCTATCAGATACCTGTACACTGTCTTGATGCATGTTATTAACTACTGTGTCACCAAACAAAAATTTAGGTTCCAGGCAAACCTGAATGTCCTCCACCTGATGTAAAACTGGAACAGAAGCATTTGAAAAACCACCTCACTGACGATGCAATAATGCCATCCAAATTCCAGTTTCCTCCTTCATCATTGACATTACCATCAGGATTTCTAACGTTAGAACAACTATTGTTGGAAATAGGATATGAAACATGCTGATGAAGTAAACCTGTCAAGTTCTGAACCTGCTGATTAAGCTGTTCCATACAATTCACTAAAATGGTCAAATCCCCAATGGAATTGCTGTTGGCAGCCAGCGTTCCCCCTAGAACAGTTACCAGAAGCAGGCTGAAAGTCAGGTTGAGACTTCTCGGACATTATATAGACAAAACAAAACAAATAAATGGCAAAACAACAACAAACAGCATACTAATAAACTTGTAAAAAATATAAACACCGCTCCGGTTGAAACAACTCACTTTTTATGTCTCTTTACATGCATGCATCAGGTGTTGTCTTCCGAACTCAAATGGATGCATGTTGATGTACACCCTTGTATGGGAACATAGCCCATGTGTATGGTGTGTTGAAGTGTGTATTCAACTGTATCAGGAAGGTGTATGTGCTGAGTCATTACATACATGATCTGTGATATTGTCACAGCCCATTGATTCCATGTGACAGGCCTGGATGAAGGTAAAACAGTCCATACTGCCTATCGTGATCTGGTCTAGGATTTTGATGCAATCTCACATGCAGGTATCATTGAGAAACCCTTTCAGTTGGGGATTAACCCTTATGTCAGTAGATGGTTAACCAGTTGGCTCAATGACATAACACATAACTGTGAAAGTTGGAGAATCGACCTGTACCATTAGAGCTGTCATCATTGACAAACCCCAGGGATCTGTGCTTGGCCCTTCACTGTTTGGGCTCTCTTTTTTGACAATTCAGCCTAAAGTATATGTCCTTTGACTTACCAAGCTTGCTGATTCTTGCATATTGGGGCAATCATGGATTCTGCCAGTGGTGATGATAACATAGTATAGGAGGAGCTAACACAGAGAAATGAATGGTAACAAAGGCACACAATCTCCATATAAATGCAGAAATGTGTCTTTTATTATGTTGTCCATCTGAAAAGTGGAATTCCATGTTAATCACAGCACTGATAACAGTCCTGCTTTGCTGAAACCAAGTGATGCATGCACTAGGAACGCATGTAGATTCCAATATGAACTTTGACCACCAAGTGTCCACACTGGGATTGAAAGCCTATGTTGTGCACATCATAAGTCATGCCATCATATTCAGATCTTAGGACTGTTTGACAGCACTGTACTCAGACCTCATCAGAACACTAATAAGGTATAATTCTCTGTTTTCCATGTACCTCACCAGTCACATGCAGCAGCTGGAGAGACCACAGGGGTTTCTCATCAAGAAAACATAGGGCCTACAAACCATGCCATGACGTATGTGGATAGATTAAAATCCATATCACTGTGATCTATCTTGTATAGGATGAGCTGACTTCTGCCTGGACTCCAGGCCAGTGTCTGACCCTGCCCTTGTGGGACTACTGTATATCCAAAAATCTGATATAGCTGATGACATCAACAGTGTCTGTTGAGGAGAATATGGTAAGAAAACAAGACCCTGGAAGTGGGAAAGTCAGTACATATAGCTTACCTTGACCTGGCCAAGGCCTTTGACACAATCCCTCACTCGGGCATCATCGAAAAGCTAACACAACTTGGTTTTAATCCCTATCTCATCAGATGGGTGGTCAAATGGTTCACTGATAGGACCTACATGGTCAAAATAGGTGCAACCACTTTTGACAGCAGACCTGTCACTAATGGTGTTCCTTGGGGATCTGTCCTGGGACCCCTACTGTTTGGCATCTACTTCACAAAGGCCCAGGCAAAGACAATGGGCCTGTGGCTGATCGAGTTTGTGGATGACTGTAAGTTGGGTGCTGTCATTGACTCCACAAATGATGTTAACATACTGCAATAGGGTCTGACAGCTACAAATATCTGGTGTCAAAGTCATGGCCTTAAGTTAAATGCAAAAAACGTATTATCGTACCATTTGGCAAAAACATAGCCCCTACTGATTGCCACATCAATGGCAACCCCTAAACCACAAAACCTGTGGTGAGAGACCTGGGTACTCAGTTTGACAACAATCTCACATTCGACCATCATGTGGCGGAAGTGGTCTGAAAAACCTTTTTCTTGGTTCATCTCATAAGTAAATGGATTGCATTCAGAAAAAAGGAAGTTATTACCTCTCTGTACTCCCCTCTCATTACACCTATAATAAAGTATAATGCTCAATTTGGTATGTACCTCTCCAAACACCTCTACCAAATGGAAAGGCCACAGAAATTCCTGACAAAGAGAATCCATGGCCTCCAACACCTGCCCTATGCGGACAGGCTCAAATCACTATCACTCTACTCGGCATCATACAGATTGCTCAGAGGTAATCTGTCTCTTACCTACAAGGCAATATCGAACCCTGCCCTACTAGAGATGCTCCATATCTGTAAGTCTAAGTCCCCGCACATTATCCACTTGAGAGGCATACATCTAACATGCGACATCAACAAAACATGCTGGAGAGACAGGTTTGCCTCCCAGAGGCTGCCCCATCTCTGGAATAGACTCCTCATATCATTGCTGGAGCCTTCCTGTGTCCTGACAGAGTGCTCTTCAAACTATCTGGAGATATACAGAGCTGAGTATATTTTTCTGGTACTTCAGAGTTGTGTACTGGTAATTGTTGTTTGACTAATTTTATATCATTGCTGGCTGACTTCAGAGTTATGCACTATTATTTTTGCTTCACTGTATAGTTTTTCAGATCTCTGCTGAAGGTGTTGGTTTCCACATACCCACCCTCCCTATTCTTGTGTTGTTTAAATTTGGAGGCTTTTGCAGTTGCCTGCCCCCACTGTAGATTTGATCTGGGACACTCCCCCAGGTCCCATCTCTTTACCTCATTCTACCTAATAGACTCATTCTGCACTTGTTTTTAGTCATTTTTAATTTAACTGCATTTTTAAAACTGTTTGGTCTAACATTGCTACATACTCAAGTGTGCTAGCTTGCACTGCATTTGAATTGTTCTGACTGTTGTTTTAGCTACTTTTCTGTATATGTATATATATATATATATATATATATATATATATATATATATATATATATATATATATATATAATACCTTTCCTGTAACTGGTATAGTCCAGATTCAGATTTGCTGTATCAAGACTGTATGTAAGCTTCTGATCCCCCCCCCCAAGCTTTCTGTGTTGGAGGGAAGCCTTCTAGCTTATCAGTGGGAGTGGTAAGCACTAGGTAACCTATCTACCACATAAGGAGTGGTTCTGGCCCTGAAATTGTAGTTACTGGCCGTTTAGGCAGTTTGTCCATCTCTCTCAACTTTTTGATTTAAAAGCCCACATTTACACTTGTTTCCCCCCTTTCCTTTAACTAGTTTAGTCCAGATACAGATTCTTAGTTTTAGCACTTGAATTTGCTTATTCGTGATCAGCACTTGTTCAGAACTTGTAAGCACTAAATAACCTGTTAATTACTACAGCACTCAACCTTCCTCATTACCTAGAGGAAAAGAGTTTTGGTATTTATTTCCTCATTTGCTTAGAGAAAAACAGCTCTTGTACTCATTTTCCTCACTTATCTAGAGGAAAATAGTTTTTTATTCAGGCATGTCCAAGGGTCAGCTCCCAGTGTTCTCTCCTATCTATCTGATGAATCTGGGCATCTTGGGGCAATGTAGAAATTGCCTCATGTACACAGACAACCCTCTCCTCCTACCATCCAGCACTACAACCTGTGAGAGATGCACTTATCTAGTCAAACTGGAGGTAAAGCTCTCTCCAATCAAAACTGAACTTGACAGTCAAGAGGTGAAGGTAAACACTTGCACCACACCACACCACACTCATCACATAGTCTCACTAAATCTGCACCACCAAAATCCACACAAAGAAACACAAAAATGCGGAGGCTCTCAGTAATAATCTGCTCAATCAACAGAGACCTCCAAAGCAGAAATGCAAGCAACCTCCACCGCCCAACACAACCCAAATGACACATAGCCCGCAGACTCAGTGTGCCACTAGACCACAGCCAATAAGGCAAAACAATGTACCCAACACACTAGTTATAGGTGACTCTATAGTCAGGCACACTGATATCTCACTCACCAGGCTAAACAAGGAGAAGGTTACTGTCAGCTGCCTATCGGGTGCCAGGATCCGCCACATAACTGACGCACCCAGGTCACTCCACAACAATTACAAATATTACTCTGTTATTGTCCATGTTGGTGTGAACGACCTGAGACGTACCTCCCTGGACCACATGAAAAGAGAAATGGAAGAGCTCTCCGATCTTGTAGCCCAGGCAGGTATGACCCTAGCCCTGAGTAGCATTCTGCCTTCACCCAGAATGATGCCACAGTACAAGGATAAAATGATTGACTTCAACAATTGGCTAAGCTTCTGGTGCCATTCTAAAGGGATCCAGTATCTGTCTGCCTGGGATGACATGGTCGATAGACCACAATGCTTTGCCAGAGATGGCCTTGCCGCCCCTATAGTGCCTTTTTTTAGGCAAGGTTCAAATGACAAATTCACCACCGTAACAAGAACAGGCAAGCAAAAACTGTGGGTGATGCTACTCAATACTAGAAGTCTAAATCTCAAAATGCACTCACACGAGGCACTCCTTAAAATGGAGAACATTAACATCTGTGCAGTGACTGAGACCTGGTTCAAGGCTCCAGAGAGCACCCCTGCACTACCAGGCTATAACTCATACCACACTTTTCGGCCATGTAACCTGGAAAGGAACACCAAAGGCGGAGGTGTGTCCATATTCATTAAGGATAGCCACACCTCCAGACTAGTTGCTCAGCATAATGCAGCCGAGGTTATCCAAGTGCAACTAACTCTGGGCAAAACAGCAATCCAAATTGTAGCTTGCTACAGATCACCCACCATTCCCCAGGATTCCCACTCCTCTTTACTTGATGTACTGGAAAATATTAGGGTTCAACCAAACACCCTAATAATGGGCAATTTCAACTACCCCACCATTAACTGGGAAAACTACTCATGTACCAACTCCTTCGCTCAACGTTTTCTGGAATTCATAAACTCCAATGCCCTGGATCAACTTATCCACACCTCCACCAGGTGCAACAATATCCTAGATCTAGTCATTACCAACATGAGTGACCGGTGTTCCACACCTGAAGTCAACGCCTCATTGGTCCAATCCGACCATAAGCTAATTACCCTAGATATCCACATCTTTCCCCCCCCCCCCATTAAGCAAACCATGGTAAAAAATTTCTCCAAAGCCAACTTCATGCTTCTTAAGACAGAAGTGGTGAACTTCATGACACCCATGCAGACGGACAATACAGGTATGACTACTGAATCCTACACAATTGCACTTTATAAGCACTTACATGAGTGCATGGATTGTGCTGTCCCAAACAGAACCAAGACGCTATCCTCCAAAAAAATGAAGCCAATCTGGTGGTCCCCTGCCATAAACAAACTGTACAACAGAAGGAAGAAACTGTTGCAAAAGAGAGTAAAATACCATGAGTGGAGGAGCTCCCTGGTCATCCTTAGTAAGAAGCTATAATCCCTGATTAAATCCCCCAAAGCTAGTTATGAAAACAAAATCACCACTGATTCTAAAGACAACCACAAAGTATTTTATAGCTATGTCAAGAATCTCAATGGCAACACTCAGATCTGCTCTGAGTTCCAGCACAATGGCACTAAATATACAGACCCAACTGATATTGCCAACATCCTGGCAAATAGGTTCAGTGCTAACTTTACCCCCCCCTCACCCCCTAAAGAGCCTATCTCTATACTGGAAGAATGCAAAGTTCCTGTAATCACGGCTGCACAGGTAAAAGCCACACTCTCCAAAGCCAAGAACACAACATCCATGGGATCAGACATCCCAAGCTGCGTTCTACATGAACTACAGAACGAACTGGCACCCCCACCTAAGTACCATGTTCAATCATAGCCTCACCTCAGGCTTTGCACCTGTTGAATGGCAGACAGCAATGGTTATCCCACTTCACAAGGGGGGGAGACACCACGGACCCTGGAAACTACCACCCCATTAGCCTGACAAGCCTAGTCTGCAAGACCATGGAATGTATCATCATGGAACTTATAAAGAAAGACACTGGCAATCTCCAAACTTTGGACCCCACCCAGTTCGGGTTTGTAAAAGGCAGATCATGTCTCCTAAACCTGACTGACTTCTTTGAAACAGTCACCAAAGCCGTAGACAAGGGTAAAGTGGTTCACAAAGCCTATCTAGATCTTGCCAAGGCTTTCGACACCATCCCCCACTCTGGAATTATAGATAAACTCACTAAACTAGGTATAAATCCCAATGTCACAAGATGGGTTGCCAACTGGCTCACTGACAGAACCCACATTGTGAAAGTAGCAGACTCCAAATCCGACTTCAGACCAGTGACAAGTGGAGTACCACAGGGTTCAGTCCTGGGTCCTCTCCTGTTTGGTATCTACTTCTCTGAAGTACAGGCTAACACAGAAGGTCTTTGGCTAACAAAGTTCACAGATGACTGCAAACTAGGAGCCATAATCGAAAGTCCTAATGATGTGGACATCCTACCAAAGGGCCTCACTGAGACAGATGCCTGGTGTCAAAGCCATGGCCTCAAGGTTAATGCCAGAAAGTGCATTGTCATCCCCTTTGGTAAAAACTCTGTACCCATGAACTACAACATAGGCAGTAGTATACTTAACACCGAAAGTGTGATAAGAGACCTTGGGACACAGGTGGACAGTAGTCTCTCCTTTGATAATCACATCACCACAGTAGTCAGGAAATCCTTCTATGTGGCACACCTCATCACAAAAGGTTTCTCATCCAGAAAAAAAGAGGTCATTGTTCCCCTCTACTCATCACTCATTAGACCCATTATAGAGTACAACTCACCTTTTGGTATGTACCTCACAAGACATCTACAACAACTGGAACGGCCACAGAAATACCTCACAAAGAGGATTACTGGCCTCAAACAGATGCCCTATGCAGACTGTCTCAAAAATCTCCAGCTTTACTCCATCGCATATCACCTATTCAGAGGTGATCTCTGCCTAACATACAAAGCTATGTCAAACCCAGAGCTGTTGGACATGCTCCACTTAAAGAAATCCTAATCCCTCCGAGCTACACGCTCTTGAGACCTAAACCTTGTCACCACAATAAATAGAACATGCCGGAGGGATAGATTCCTTCCCCAGAGACTTCCGATACTCTGGAATAAACTACCTATCTATATCAAACAAAGCTCCTCATTAGCACTCTTCAAGAAAAATCTTGATGATTGGATGGGAAATAGGAAATTCACCCCAGGGATCACCTCTGTGGCTCTGCTCAACAGTGGCACAGGAAACTAATTTTCTTGGGTGGCAAAAGTCAGGGTACCTTTTTGGCTGGGCTTGTATAGGCCCCAGTCCCAATAGCCTAGTACCTACCTATGAACCTATGAACCTATACATGCCAAGCAGAGTACCTCACTGACCCTCTTCAAGCACAACCTTGGTTAGTGGATTGGAAACCACACATTTGTCCCAGGGGTTCCACCTTTGTCCCTCATTGACAGGGGTGACAGGTGCTAACTTAGGGATCTTTTTTGGGGATAAACTCTTGGCTAGGCCTGTAAGGGCCCCAGGTCCATTAGCCTAGTAACTTCCTATGATCCTATGAGCAGTTTCAGACATGCTGGTGCAAACTTCTCTCTGTTATGTCAAGTATGAGCTCATACATACACACATACCCAGTTCACTGCAGTGAGAATAGAACCTCTACATATGTAAGTACACAGACTACAAAACACAGTACTTTATGCAAGCACTATGATATGGCTTTGCTTTTTACAACAGCGCAGGTCAACGTATAGTAGGTGACATCAACAGGCCATGTGGGAGACAAGATGTTGAGTGGGCTGCTAGAAATGGATGTGTGGGCATCAGCAAGAATCAAAATACTGTCAGCTCATGGCATTTGAGCAGTAGATGTGGGATACACACCTTTGCTTTTCTATCTAGTCATACACACACACACACACACACACACACACACACACACACACACACACACACACACAGTTGACTACAGTAAGAACAGAATGCCTGCCTAAGTATACACAGAAAACAAGACACAGTACTTTATGCAAGCACCACAATACAAGTCTGACTTTTTTAGCAGTGCAGGTCAAATTATAGTAGATGACATCAGCAGTCCATGTGGGAGATAAAATGTTGGGAGACCTGCATAGGGTCATAGCTTCATAGGTTCATAGGAGGCTACCAGTCTAATGGCCCTGGGGTGTTTAGAAGCCTAGCTATGTAAAAATGCAAGTACCCGTATTGTGCATAGTCAGATGGTCATTGTTAGCAAATGATTTTGAAGCATCACCAACTGATCCTGTCCATAAGGGACATAGGTACCACCCAAAAGTGACTTTATAATCACCCAACCAGTACTCAAGGTTATGTTTGAACAAGGTCATTGAGAAGCACTGCTTCACACACAGTGGGAGCCTATTGCAGAGGAGTGTGAATCACTAGGTGATATATCTGTCTCGACAGCATATTCTGTTTATGCCACAGGCTAGGTTGAAAACCCTGGGGCAAGTTATTTTTGTCCCATTTGATTTGTAAATGCCCAGCATTTCTAGCAGAACATGGTCTGAGACTACTCTGTAGGTCAGGCATAGGTCACCTCTCAGCAGCCTGCATGATACTGAGTACACTGATGGTTTTTCAATCTTTCCATGTATGTCATGTTTAGAGGCCCTTGTGTTTTCTTCAACTGCTGCAGGTGTCTGGTGAGGTAGAGACAGAAGGGATCATTGTATTCAATTAGTGGTCTGATAAGGGTAGAGTACAGCAGAGGTATGACCACCCTGGTCCTGGATGAGATTTTCATATGTATGAAGTACGCAATGTAAAAGTTGTGTGTCACCACTATGGACACAGTGATGAAAGTGTAGATTGCTATCAATGTGTGTTCCCAAGTCTCACAACACTGGGCTTGAGCTTAATTAGCAGGGGTACTTCATTGCCAAAGGGGACAATGATGCATTGTATGCTTTAAGGTTCAGTCCATGAGTCTGGCACAAATCATTTGTGTGAGTCAGTCCTTTCTTTCATATGTTATCATCATTGGGGACTCTATATGAGTGCATCCAGTTAACAGTCCTCTGAAATCTTGAGAAATTGCAGCCATTTACAACTGTCTGAACTTCAGGGAAGTAGTCTGCAAACAGTTGAGAGCACAGCAGAGATCCTTGTGGTATTCTAATCATAAGTGGCTAGTGGTTGAGGTGCAGTTCCCAACTTTGAGAATGGGTGTTCTTTCATGAACACAGTTGGCTATCCATCTACTACTGTATGCCAACATTTCTACATGCAAGATCTTCACTATGAGACATGAATGGGGGATAGTGACAAAGACCTTGGATGAGGGATAACAGGACATACCGTCTATGTGGATTTATCCTATGTGGGTCAGTATCAAAGAAGTCCTCAAGGTTCTGTAAGTAAGATTTAGCCTTGACAACAAGAAAATGGATTGGGACAAGTGTGTTGAAGGCCAGCTATGTCCCTGTGGATAAGGTTCATGCTGATTCCTTCCCTAGCTTTGCAGATAAGGCTTTTTAGGCTTATGTGTCAATAGTTGTAGTTCTGCATGTTACCAGAATGATGTGCTTTTCATATCACACAACATTTGATATTAAATTCTGTAGTGTAGGTGATATGTATGTGGATAAAGTACTCTGACACCAGGGGTGCAGTGCTTGGGAGGGTGGCAACACATGCATGTAATGTAAATATGTGACATAATGTTAGATAGGGCCCTGGTTTGTAATGTTTCCACATGTAATTTTTGCTGCATACATACCACTTGCTTCCCTCAGTCTCACCAATCTAGCCCTGTGGGCTCAGACATTGCACTGCTGATCAATGGCAACTGTGGAAGAAACAGAACAGAACAGAAGACCATTATGCATACCAGTCTTGCCTATATTCAGCTTTCTAAGTCTTACCAGTACGCTCTTGAGTTGATACTTACACGGATGTGAGATGTCCTCTGTCTTAAATTCCTCAATCTAGTGGTCAACTGTAGCCCTCTTTCTCCTCTGAAGGTCATTGAAATAGTGCCTACATTTCTCTCCAATGCACAGGATACCAGTGGCACTGGATACAGCTTGGACTAAGCTATCCCAAGTCTCAAACTTGTACTGGGAATCAGAATAGTCCCCCTGCAGAAACCTGTGGCTAAGGAGCTTTGCTAGGAGTCCAGTTAATACCCTGACTCCTGGACACCCCACATTTGTGCCCTAAACTTGACATATTCCCCACTAACATCTGCCATGTCTATCTACAAGGTGATCTAGAGCAATGGAGACTGATTCTTTCTCACCATTCTGGTTTTCATGTTTACTGGAGTGCACACAACCATGCTACATGTTTGCTTAATAGTTAGCAGAGAGCAGCAGTGACAAGCAGTGAGGAATGAGAAAATTGATTTATTTTACACTGTGGGAGTCAAAGCTGGACATAATTGGTAAACATTTACGTCTACAGTGTTGAGTTTCTGTCTTTGCAACACAAAAAAGTACTGCTCAGACATAATAAGGCATCATATATAAATGCAGGTGACAGTATGAGCTGTTATATGTGTATGCGTGTGACCTGACAAGACTGTTGGATATAGAGGCAGTTGTAAGTATGTCTTAGGCAAATGTGAAGCCATGTAAGTCCAAATAGCAGAATTATACTTACAGAAATATAGTGCACAGTATACTCTCAGTCATACATCTGATAATATATAAATAAATGAATAATAAAAAATACAATAATAGTGTATCATCTCTCATACATATAATTAATATCAGTTCCACTATCTAAGGTGTTATAACATACACACTAGAAAATGATGGTTCACATGAGATATGTCTACATAGATCTGAACTTGAACTCTCAGTCCAATGAACCTTCAGAACACAGGATCGGTGCCTTATCCCTCTTTGCCACACAAACAGCTTTGCTGCAAGGAACTGAAATCATTCTTTATACAACCAACTGCCACATCATCTAAAGTAATATGAAACCATCCAACTGCTATTAGTACATTTATTATTTCTGAATGTAGCGCACTTAGTGATCATACAGACTGTTATGATCATTGATTCCAAATATACAGTTCTGCCTTACCCCTCTGTGTTTCTTGGTCATTCTTCAGTTATCTGACCAGTAATCTGAGACATGCAGTCTATAAGCCATTCTATATCATTGTCCTTAAAGTGTGTGAGGATATTAACTGAAAATAATAACATATGCAGTTAAATATACTTCAAGGTTGGTCAAACAAGACAATGCACTTCAGCTGCTCCATGTTTAAATCATCATAGGTAGAATCTAATACCACTTCCTTGCAAGCTATAGGTGCCCCTCTATGACCTAGGAAACCCATACTATGTATTTAAATGTATTAGAAACACTAACCATCCAAACCAATACCATATTCATGGGTGACTTTAATTACTCTAATATTAACTGGGAATCTTACACAAAATGAGATGTACATGCACAGAGATTCCTGGATTTTGTACATAAAAACTCCCTGGACCAGATAGTCAATACAAAAAACAGTGATTCAACCATACTGGATCTGGTCTTCACTAATATGGGAGAGTGCTGCACACCCCCTACTGTAATGCCTTCCCCCAGTACGGTCAGACCACAAAATAGTCTCCTTTAAAGTAAAAATAAAACCTAGACCCCCAGCTCAATCGGGAATATTCAGGAAGTATTCTAAGGGTAACCTCCTGCTATTAAGTGAGAACTTGGCAAAATTTCAAGCCCCTATAAACCCTGAGAACACTTCTGCCTATGCAGAACTGTTCACAGAAACCCTGTACAAGCATGTCAATAGTTGTATAGAGGCAGCTGTGCCCACCAAAAAGAAGTACAGAACTAACTCAAAAAATAAGCCACCCTGGTAGAATCACAAAATCAATCAGATGTATAAGAGGAGGAAGAACAGCATGGCAAAAATTAAGAGGTGAAGCACCAAGAAGGATAAAAGCACTCTCATCAAGCTAAAAAACAACTCAGAGGACAAATAAGGTCTACCAAAGCCAAATTTGAGGTAAGTTTGGCCTCCCAGGCCAAGGACAACCACAAAGCATTCTTTAGCTATGTCCGCAACCTCAAAGGCAATACACAGTTGTGTGCAGAGCTCATTGCAAATGGAACCACCTATACTAAGCCAGAAGATATAGCAAACCTCTTGGCTGATAAATTCCATTCCAACTTTACTCCTCTCCTCTCTTCCCCTCAACCTTATCTCAGGAAATGTCATCAAATATAACTCCCCCTATTATCACTATGGAACAGGTCCTTAGTGCTCTCTCTAAGACTAAGAACACTGCATCAATGGGTCCAGAAAATATCCCAGGTTGCCTTCTAAATAGCATGAAGCATTACCTATCAGGGCCTCTGGAATTACTCTTTAATGGTAGCCTCCAAACAGGCTTCATGCCTTATAAATGGAGAAAGGCAACAGTCATCCCTCTACACAAAGGTTGGCCATCTACAGACCTCCTAAACTACAGATCCATAAGTCTCACTAGTCTTATATGTAAAGCCATGAAAAGAATTATCATGGAGATGATCAATAGAGATATAGTAAACCTCCAGACACTGGACCCAACCCAGTTTGGTTTCGTCAAGGGCAGATCATGCCTCTCAACCTGGTGGACTTCTTTGAGAAGGTCACCAAAGCAATGGATGAGGGCAAAATCGTTCACACTGCCTACCATAACTTGGCCAAGGCATTTGACATAATACCCCAATCAGGCATTGTTGACAAAGTCAAGAGGTTAGGTACAAGCCCATATGTCACCCAGTGAATAGCCAACTGGCTCACAGACAGGACACAGGAAGTTAGAAATGGGGCGTCCACCAATACAAAGAGGCCAGTCACAAGTGGAGTACCTCAAGGATCAGTCCTTGGAACGCTCTTTGTTGGTATTTACTTCTCAAAAGTCAAGGCCAATGTCAGTGGTCTCTGCCTGACTAAATTTGCAGATGATTGCAAATTAGGAGCTGTCATTGCATCTCACACTGACACAAATGTTCTCCTGGAGGGGCTGACACAGACAAACAACTGGTGTCAGAGCCATGGACTAAAACTAAATGCCAAGAAATGCATAATAGCATCCTTTGGGAAGTCATCCATCCCTGGTAATTATCATATTGACAACACACCCCTTAGATCTGACTCTGGATCTTAGGGACACACATAGATAGTAATCTAGTCTTTGATCATCACTTGTATACAGTGGTGAAGAAATCATTCTATGCTGCGCAACTTATAAATAAAAGTATGGCATCTAAGTCCAAGGTAGTAATTGTTCCAGTCTATTCACCTTTCAGCAGACCTATCATTGAGTACAATTCCCCCTTTGGTATGTATCTAACCAGGCATATCCAGCAAAAGGAATGTTGACAGAGGTTCTTCAATAAAATAATACATAGTGTAAGTAATATGTCCTATGCAGACCGGCCTTAAGGCTATATCCCTGCATTCTGTCTCCTACAGGCTTTTGAGGGAAGATCTATGCCTGGCGTACAGGGCGTTGTCAGACCCCACTCTGATGGGCCTCCTGCATATCCACAAAACAAACAGTGTCAGAATTACCCATTCTAAAGACTTAAACCTTGAATATGATATAAATAGGACCTGCTGGAGAGATAGGTATGTATCTCAGGGACTACCCCATCTGTGGAACAGGCTCCCCATTCATGTGAAGCAGAGTTCCTCCCTAACCCAATTAAAATGCAACTTGGACAATTGAATAGGAAACCGGAAATTCATCTCTGGTTTGGCACCTATGTTTCTAATGCAAACAGTTAACCTGTAAATGGCTCATCTCCCAGGCCCATGCATGCTTACACTTATCAAGGGTATCAGAATTTGTCAGAGATTTGGGATGCATGTCTAAGCTTAAAAAGGCCCTTGTGGTCATTAGCATATGAACCTATGAACTAATGAAGGGCAGGTTAGATGTTAAGTAACTCAACCTGTGAATTGTGTGCTGCTTACTTACATTACCAACCTTATATTTTATTTTATTTTTATTTTATTTTACATTTGTTTACCGGGATAGTCCAATTGGACCTAGGTCCATTCACAGCGGAGGCCCGGGGAGAAAAGCTCCGCACAGATTACAATAAGATCAATACCACAATTTACATGTTACATAATCAAAAAAAAACCACCATATTGAAATATTATACTATATATAATATTATATCTAACACTTTCTAGATCTAACCTGACACACCCACTGGATGTAAGGTAGCCTGTATTGCTGTTGTGTTTTCCTTCTCCCAACCAGTAATCATTCAGAGTTACAATCCATTAAAAACAAACACTAAGGGAATGCCTGCACTATATTTACATCTCCTACACGGATCCAAGTATTTGGGATTCAGCAATTCTAATCAGTTCACACCTCATTTGCATCTTCACCTTGCTAACAGCCCTGAATCTACACCATATAAAAGGCAACAGTGTAGCTAAGCAAACTGATGGTGAGGAGACTTGTCTATGTTGGGAAGACTGCACATAAGCTATTTCTATGGGATATATCTGTACAGAGGATTGATTATTGAACTTCAGAATGTATGCTTGAATATTGTCGGCTACATACTCCATATGCTGGAATGTATTTAAGAAAAATCTGAAGCAAAGCCTTTTACACTTTTGTCTGTATGCATTAGTTACAACTGTACTGGTATCATGGGCATGTTTGTGAAGCTATTTCACAGGTATACATGATTGCCAATATGTGAAAATGGATTGCTCTGTAATAGACATGTACAAATCTTTTAGGGACAGTTCCTTTAATAGCACCTTTAGCATTTCAAAGATGGTTTGTTAGTAAAATGTGTGATTTGACTGTTATTTTGGGCAGGTGGTGGCAAAGCTGAGTTACATTTATGGCATAAACAAGGATAGACTGTTTGTCTGAGGGGAACAAAGCTGAATTGCTGTTATGGCACAAACAATGATATGTTGCTACTGTTACTCTCCTTGTTTCACATCCTGCTTGTTGTTCATATTTCACATCTCTAGACTGTTTTATGTTTTTCCAGTGGGTAATACTAAGTGGCTACCTTTTCTGTTTTATCTGGAATCAATTATTCTGTACTTATGTGATACTTGTGTGTATTATCCTTCTGGTGTCTTTTAGGACACCTAGGAGTATACCACCCAGGTGTGTCAATCCTCAGAGACCCCCCTTCACTGATGCTAAAAAACAGGTGATAGTGGATTCCTTTAGGCAACATGGTGCTTTTCTCCTGGAAAGGAGAACGAGAGATATGGCATGTTGGATACAAATTTGGTGCCAGATTATTGATGATATGAATGCTGTGTGTGGCCATGGCAGGACATATGAGCAGGTGCACCACAGGGTCACTGACATGATCACATCTGCCGGGAGAACAGTAGCTGCAGTGGGTCATGACCATATGGTTACCAGGGGTGCGCCTGCTAGGGATCCACCACTAACACCCAATGAATAGTTCCTAGCCAATATCAGGGATCCAGACAGCTCATGGGAGAGTGCAGTACAGCATGTGCTAGATGTCAGAGCAACAGTTTCAGAGACAGCAAACACATCTCAGGAGGAGCTTCTAGGTAGGCTTTGGTATCTCAACAGTGGAATACTGTTGTATAATAAAACAATTGAAATCAATGCATTACTTCTGTGTCACATGAATTTTATTTGGGGGGGATTGAAGATCGCTACAGTTATGATGTTATGTTGGAGTTGTCAACCACATTCTTGTTTAAAGTATACTCAATTGATATATAAAGGGGTAAAAGTATTAATCCCTGTTTTACTGTTATATGTGATGATGTTGCCCTTACCATTTACTTAACCTATTCCTGGACCATCTGACTTGCAGAGGGGAATATCACCTGAAGATGGTAAGCCAAACACTTTTATGTCAGTACTGCTATGCAATTTAAAGAAATATTTTAATGTGTGAAGTTGATGACAGGCATGTTGTGTGTATTGCTGTACTGTCTGTAACAGTAGCAGCACTGTTAGTTTGTTGGCATATATTGGAGTATAGTAGTGTAGGTATTCATTTTTTCTAGTGTTTGTTGCTTTTCATCAAAGGTGTCATGACAGTGGAAGTGTGGGCCATCTGCCACCTGATGTCAGTGTATCAGCAGACTCTGATGGTGATGGTGGCCAAACAGAGGCACAGTCGAGGGATGCAGAGATTGAATCTTACACTGAGGCTGATGTGCAGCCATCCCTTGCAATTGCATTGGACACAGCAAGTAGGGGATCTACTTTCAAATCACAAAATATCAAAACAGCAAATTGCATAATGTCAAGATGACAATACCGAAAATCCAGTATCCTGAAACCTGAAAACATCGACACTTACAACATTGAAAATAGCATATTAAAGCAACTATACAACCCTCCACCAAACCAAAACAAACCAAGAAATAAATGTTTATTCTTCAGTTTTCTATATTCCACACCCCCTGTTAATTAAATATATCAACTCTGAGATCACACTACACTGAAGAAACAGTAAATATCCTATTCCAGGCTGTACGGCTCCACTACAGATAAACATTCTTTCATGTTAGCATAAACATTTTTTCATGTTAGTACTTACTAAAGAAATATATTACAATGTAAATAGTCTGCTTCACAGTGTATATTCACCTTTTAATGAAAAGAAGTCTAATTTCTCAGCCTGCAATAGTAAATCCTCAGCCAAACAAGCACTACCTCGTAACTTCATAGCCGCCATACTTCCTATAGTACACACTACTGCATCTTAAAGAGATAGCAGACAATTTACTTACATACCAGATAACTGCTAACAACATTTCAATAGCTGGAAATACATTTTCAAGTTTCAGGATACTGGATTTTCGGTATTGTTGTCCTGACATTATGCAATTTGCTGTTTTGGTATTTTGCAATTTAAAAGTAGATCCCCAGTAGACCTACGCCTACCCTTTCCAGTGAGCCCTCAGATGTTGGAGAGGTGGAGTATGAAGCCATTGATCAGGGAAGTGTGGCTACTATGACTTCAGTACCTGTTGACTCTGGGTGTAGCCCAAGAGTGGGCAAGGTGCCATGCAGGAGGGTTGATGGGGTGCTCAAAGGGAGCCTGCTGTCCCTTCTCCTGGTTCAGGTGTCTCATCCTGTGCCACTCAACATATGTTTAAGGCAGTCATGGAGGCACAGGAAGATTCCCATAGTTATTTTAGACAAATGTTCAGGGCTGTAGATGTGACACAGGCTGACAGGCATGACTGCCTCCACTTTGTTGCAGATTCAATGGATCAGATGAATAACACGTTAAAACTAGGGGTGCCTATAATGGAATGAGAGCTGTCTGTCATGGAACAAGCATTGTCTGTGATGGAACATCTGCTGGAGGGAAAAAGCATACTAGTGAACATAGGTCAGCCACATCATCTGCTGTTAGCCAACGTGGCTGTGCCCAATCACACTCACACTCACATAGTTGCAGTACTTCCACTGCTCCATCAGTGAGTGTGCTGTCCACACCTAGACATGGCAGGCCATAGGGTCATGGTCCTGGGTATCCCTGTAAAGGGAGCTCATCCAGTAGACATCAGTCACATTCAGCTAATTGCAGTACATCTGACCTTGAGTGGGGATGTGTCAGTGCAACTCTATGTAGAGCCATTTCTCATGGTTGGGGACAAAGATGAACTGCCACCTCTACCACCTTTATCATATATGTTTCACACCTATCCAGCATACCAAGATGTAGAACCTGCTCAGAGCTTGGCTGTGTTCATGCAGACATGCATACACCAGATTCACCAGGAGGGCCCTTACAGACCACACACGCAGCAGTTACATGGTTGAACAGTGCAGCTTAAAACTCATTTTGTCTCAATGGTCATTTGTTGGTTTATTCATAGATATGCCTGCTTCTCTTTCATACTCACACACACTCAATGACCTTTTGTGTCAGCCTAGGCCTCCTGCCCCCCCCCATAACACCCTGTGTGAGTGAGGACAACTGTACCATATCCCTGTTTTCTACCTTTTGTATTCAGGAATACATAAGCTTTGTGTCTGATGCTCAGGGTGCACAGCTGACTTACTGCTTAGTATTTGTGGTGCTGAACTGGTATTTTTACCTTTGACTTATAATGGCCTTGGAAAGTTAGACAGTTGATAACATCAAAATTTCCCAGCTTTATTGTAAATGATCTTATGAGGGCTGTGAAGTCAGAAACTGCAATGCACATCATTACTTTCTAACTTCTCTCTTTAATGATTTTCCAGCATAAATGTATGGTGCTAAACTGAGGCCATGCAGTGACCATCACTGCTTTTGAGGGGTATGCCTGTGTGACTCTTTCATGCCTGAGGCCTACTGCTTAATAATGTACAAATATAAGTCATATTAGTCTCTGCTGTCAAATGTTAAGATTATTTCTGTAACAATCTCCCACCTTTTACTTCCTTACAGTACCAATTAGAGAAAAACAAGGATATGGCATTCATTCATATTACTACACAATTCACTCCAGGTTCGAGACTTACCTTGCAAATGCAGCGGTTGACATGGTTGTTGTTTAGGGCTGACTCTGTCTGATGCAAGTAGTACACAGCCTGTTACTATATGTATGTGTGTAGGAAGAAGGTTTTAGGCCCCTAGGTGGTGAGTGATTGCACTATGCATCGTCCCTTAGCCAATGCAATTGCATACTGAGCATGTCTACGTCTGCCTACATGCACAGCAGCTGGTAGGTCCGCTCTGACTCCTCATCTGCCTGTGGCTGTGGTGGCCTTGGCATTGGTGGTGGGATGTGTGGCCTTTCCCCTAGTTGATCCTGATGAAGCTGTTTCCTCAGGATGATGTTGTGTAGCATTGCACATATTGTGAATATTTCTGTACATACCTGTGGATTGTACTGCAGGGTTTCCTAGATGTATCTGTGCATCAGAATTGTGATTTCAGCAGCTCAAACACATGCTCTACAATATTTCTGGTTTGAGCGTGTGCCTCATTATGACATTCTTCCATGGGTGGGTGTGCATTTCTGATGGGTATCATCAGCAATATTCCAGTCCATATCCTGTATCTCCCAGTAAAAGACTCTGTGTGATATCCCTTCCAGAAAACATCTGATACGGTTGGGAGGTGTGCCAGATATGTGAGTCATGGTAACTGCAACAGTTGCCAGCACACATGATACAGATGATTCCCTTGGCATTACACACTACCTGGTAATGAATAGAGTGGTAGCATTTTCTGTTTATGTAGAGCCTACCCTGTTCCCTGCCTGGTGCCTTAATTTCTATATGTGTGCAGTCTATGGCACCCAGTAATCCAGGGTAGGGTGCTACATGGTAGAACTCCTGCATATTTCTGGTCCTCTCCTCAGAACTACAGAGAAAATATATGTGGTCACTGGCACATTGGGGCATAGCATTTAGGAACTGGTGGAGGATCCTGGATGCTGATGCCTGTGCCACCCCCAGCTTGTCCCCTGCTGGCCTCTGAAAGGTACCTGTTGTGAAGATAAATGGAGGCTGCTAGCCTTGACTGTTGAGTCACACTTGTTATTTGGATAATAATATTGCACAGTAATAATTGGACACCCTTTCAGAAGGGCCTGTGAGTAGTTGATATTAGTGGGTAGTGGCAGATGGTACTACCTTTTACACTGGGAAAAGAGGGGCACAGCTGGAGAACCTGTGCCAGCCTTCCCCAGGAGTGTCTGTGTGGTTGTATATAACTCTTATCTCAAAGTGTGTGTGTGTGTCAGCTACTTGGGCAGGGACATGAAGCATTGGTTGAACAGAGAGGGTGCTGGAGGTTTTAGCTTGCTCACTAGGCTGAGATCTGTACCCTATAGCTGTGCCACTGGGGAGACTTATTGGGGACCTGGAGAGAAAGGGAGAAACCAGTCCCAGACTGACTGTGATCTCTGTTTGCTCTTAAGGGAAATTGTACTTTACTGTGTGTGTATTTATTATCATTTCCCTATATGGACACCTCTCACTGATGTTAGTGGTGAGGACTGAGGCTCCTTGATTGCTGGGCCAGGGCACGGGCATCACATATTAATTGTTTGGCAGTGGTGGGATATCCACACCACATATTAATTGATTGGCAAATACTAATTGGCTTGTAGTGGTGTGGGTAGAGTTAATTCCTGTAGCTTGTGTACAGTGATCATTGAAGGTGTTTTGTACTCTAAATTAGCCACACAGTGAATACTCAGAGTTCAGATGACAATTGTATTATTTCTTTTGTTAGCTTAGTTAGTCAGGGAGAGGAGGCAGTATGTCAGCAGAGGAGTACAGAAAGCTGACAATGAGCCAGCTTGCTGAGATATGCCAGGCTAGGGGACTGGTGCATAGAAACCTGACTAAGGCAGACATGATTGCAGCTTTGGTCACATCTGCATCAGAAAACAGCAACCAGGAGGATGATCAGTCTGGCAGTGGAGATGTACAACCTTCAGTGAATGGACAGCTCAACCTTTCAGTAGAGGACTTAAAGATCCATCTGGAGCTAAAGAGACTTGAGTTGGAGGCCAGGCATTTGGAAATAGAAGCAGCTGAGAGACTGAGATGTCTGCAGGTTGAGGAGAATGAGAAACTGCTATGCCTGAAAGCTGAAGAAAAGGAGAGACAGAGGCAGTATGAGAAGGAGATGCTGACTCTTCACCATGTCATGGAGGTAATGGGGAAGGGAGTAACTGGACTCCAGAAGCACAAAAGGTCAGTAAGTTTCTTCCGCTGTTTAAAGAGGGGGGTAATTTTGATAGTTTCATTCATATGTTTGAGAGGGTATGTAAACAGTATGATGTTGACCACAAAGATGCCCTTCGGGATGAAAAATACCCCAGCAACTTTCCAGAGGATGGTAGATCATATCCTAACAGGAGCAGGAGGGTTTGTCCTTGCTTACCTAGATGATATTGCCATCTACAGTCATTCCTGGAAAGAACACCTTCAACATGTCAGGGAGGTGCTGGGCCGATTACAGATGGCAGGCTTGACCATTAAGCCAAGAAAAATATCAGGTGGGTATGGCAGAGGTCTCCTACCTGGGACATAGAGTGGGGAGTGGTAAGATCAGGCCAGAACCTGCCAAAGTAGAATCCATTTAGTCATGGCCTGCACCTGTTACCAAAAAGCAGGTGAGGACATTCTTAGGGACAGCAGGGTACTACAGAAATTTCAACCCCAGTTATAGTACCATAGCTGCTCCCCTCACAGACCTGACAAGGAAGAACAGGTCAGATAAGGTAGTGTGGACCACAGCATGTGAGCAGGTATTCCAGAAACTTAAAGAAGCTTTGGGAGGACCCCTGTGTTAGCCAGTCCAGATTACAGAAAATAATTTGTTGTGCAGGTGGATGCTTTAAACCATGGGCTGGAGGCTGTACTTAAACAGATTTCTTCAAAGGGAGAAGAGCACCCAGTGGTTTATCTCAGTCATAGGCTCCAACCCAGGAAGGAATGCTATGCAGCTGTAGAAAAGGAATGTCTAGCCATAGTGTGGGCACTGCAGAAATGTCAGCCTTATCTGTATGGAAGAAAATTCACTGTAGTGATAGATCACAATCCACTAACATGGTTAAACAAAGCCAGCCAGCAAAATGCCAAGTTGCTAAGATGGAGCCTAGGGTTGCAAGCATATATGTCAGTGCAGCACCAGAGTGGGATTAGCAATGCCAACACAGATGGGCTCTCAAGACAGGGAATGGGGTAAGGTATACTCAGATAGACCTAACCCTCTCAAGCAACGTTTGTCAAGGGTCACTTGAAAAACTAGCTGGAGTTCTCCAGAGGAGATGTGTGAAGATAGGTGAAGGCTGCCAGCCTAGCCAAATAGAATTTTGTAGATAATTCTGTCATTTGTAAATATTAATGTAAGCCACATGCTTGTTCTCTTAAATGTGAAAGGACTGAATTGGATACTAAACTGCCAAAATGTAACAACAGTGCACTCTGCTGTAAGAAATATAAGTCAAGCATTTCATGACTGTCTTTGATGTCAAAATTTGGAGCCGATATGTCTAGAAGGAGGCATCCTGCCTATTGTTTTAAGACTAGAGTTAATGGCTAGAATTTGCATGTATAAATGTCCTTTATTGCTCTGGTTTCTGACCACGTGCAAAGAATGTAAATGTAGTTTCTGTTAGTCTGGGAATAAAAGAGAAGTGTGAAGAATGATATCATGTGAAGCAGCTCTGTGTTATCAGTTTAAAGAGAGAGAATCAGAGAGCTCAGAGCATTTTTGTCTTGAGAACATCCAACATCACCAGCACTGCCTGGTTCTATATGCAAGTTATTTAGAACTGTGTTTTCTCTTAGATATAGCTAGGAAATAGGAAGATTAGACTAGTTTGTTTTTCTGTGATGTCCGAACTTTTCTATGGTATTATTTTAAGTATTGCTCTGTAATGTCTGAACCCTTAACTAGCACTGTGTAGTAAGAAGTATTGTCTTGTGTTTTTATTATTTATTATTAACTATTTTTAAACCTTTCAACTGTGACTGTTTTGTGTAGAGATAATTTAAGCTCTAGAGTACATTGCATGTATATAGTAATACTGTACCAAGTCACTCTAATAAGTCTTAACTGTTCAGTCACACTTACCAGTTGAATGATAATATTGCACAGTGATAATTGGACACCCTTTCAGAAGTGCCTTTGAGTAGCTGATATTAGTGGGTGGTGGCAGCTGGTACTATCTTTTATACTGGGCAGAAAAGGGGCACAGCTGGAAAACCTGTGCCAATCTGCTCCAGGAGTGTCTGTGTGTCTCAAAGTGTGTGTGTGTCACCTACTTGGGCAGGGACTTGAAGCACTGGTTGGACAGAGAGCGTTCTGGAGGTTTTAGCTTGCCCACTAGGCTGAGAACTGAACCCTATAGCTGCACCAGTGTGGAGTCTTATTCTGGACCTGGAGAGAAAGGGAGAAACTAGCCCCAGACTGACTGTGATCTCTGTGTGCTCATAAAAGAAATTGTACTTTACTGTGTGTTGTATTTATTATCCTTTCCCTGGTGTTAGTGGTGAGGACTGAGGGTCCTTGATTGCTGGGCCAGGACATGGGCGTCACACCTGTAACTAAGACTCTAAGTGCTACACTTATCTTTGTCTCCACTGGGATGAGTTCCCCTTAATTGGCTCTGGCTCTAAGTTGAGGACAGCAGAGGTCACAGAGTTACTGTAGTGTGTCGCTATTCACCTTGCAGTGCTCTACAATTTCCAAGTCATGTAGATTGTGATAAGTTAATTTATTTTATTTCTGTTGTGTGGCTGCAGTTCCTTAAAGTTATGATTCAGCTAAACTGATGTTGATTATATTAAATAAGTGAGTAATTAATAGACATACAACAAAAAGGGAGGTGATGATCCTCCAAATGAAAACAGCACTACAGACTTTATTTCCATATTCCTACCTATCAACCTCTTTTGTGCAAGTGAAGAAAGGAGTAATGAGTTTATTGCATATTTGCTTGTCTTATAATTGGTAGGGTAGTAAAATAATAACTAGTTTACAAACTCTTTAAGATTCCTTAAGGAATATTTATAAAAAGAAATGTAAGAACAAAAACTTTATACAACAGTGGAAAAATAATATCATTATGAAATGCACAATAAAAAACTACAGTGATAACATTTTTGGTTTTCTCAAAAAAGCAGCCGTTAAAGCAAATTGAAAGAGCAAGGGAGAAACAAGATTAGTGGAGATAGTGACTTGTGCAAATATGTGAGCAAGCCAATGAACACCAATCTAAATGAGAAAAACAAACATTTTTAAACTGAATAGCAAGGACATTTAGGATAAAGAGATACTCGCCTAACTGTTGGAAACAATGTTGTAAATAGGAGCAATAAGTAAGGGTAAATCAAGTGAGAAAAGAGATGCTATTATGGATAATTATGCTGATTAAATAATTCAAATTAATAGGGTATCTTGATTAAAATCTTCAGAATTCTTAAGGAGTTTGACTAACTCCTTAACAATACTATATGTTACATGACTTTGTAAGCTGGTAAAATGCTTTGTGAGCTAACCCTTTCTTTTGTCTCACCCCCCCCTTATAACTGGTAACATATGAAGGAATTAAAAACTATGTATGCTGCAAGCCATTAAAAACACATCTCAGACTTCCACCTGCCACTGTTCACTCCCAGGTAAGTCAAATTACACTCTCTGATATTTGCTTTCAGATGGATTTCTTTGGTTTCATACCTAGGATGTAACACAGCAGGCCTCAACCAAATAACCAATCACAACCCTCTATGCAGAAACATTTTCTTTAGTATCTAGATTATGTATGCAACTTAATCACTGTATTGTTTTGTACAAATTCTCAGGGTGCAAACTCAAGCAAAATGGTTTTAGCTTTAATTCACGAAGATCTGTAAAGTATTTCCAGTTGTGAATTCACATCTAACTCAAATAAAATGCTTCCAGTTTAAATCTACAGTTCAACAAAACATGAATATATTGTGTGATGTGTAAATAATGTATTAAACTTCTGACTTGTATCAGAACTTTTTATGTTATTTTCTTTTTATCAGGCATGTTCCATTAAGTCACATAAATCTCAATTGCAGTGAAAACCCAAGAGAGAATCCACATGAGACAGCTTGTATTAATGCAACAAGCATAATAGTACATCAATTTCACCTCTCAGTAGACATAAGTGATCCACATAATGTCAGTAAATATAAGAAACAGTTGCATGCTTAGAATAGTATCAGTGCATTCCCAATGTATGCTCAGAACCTGTATACTACCTAGAAATATGATGTGTACAAGTAGCTGAGGGATAGCTATACCGCCAGTCACAAATAAAGTAACATATTAAAAGCCATTGTGAAAGGTACCCAGTGAGGAAATCTGGGTTATACAAGGATCAATACAATTGTTAATATCACACACCATCTACAAGAAATAACACTGATCTCAGCCTTGAAATATACATGGTAATTCAACATCTGACAATGAAAACAAATCATACTGATCTATCAACAGCATTCACATATGTAGTATTATTTAACTCGGTGTTTCTAGCAGCCAATATTTAAACAAGTCAGGAGCTGGAAGTGATATACTGTATTATTATTTGCAGTTAATATGTCAAATTGCCCCCACCATTATGTTGTTTAAAAGAGATGTGAAAGCAGGGCATTATAAAGAATTCTATATTATCAATCACCGCAGCTATTTTCTAAGGCAGGTCGCATGGATTCTATCAAACAATTAAGGGTATAAGTAACCATTTACGCATAAGCATGACTAAGAGACAACACTTCACTTCCTGTAATTACAGCTGCCAAAATCAAGAGCCCGAGCTTTAAAACAAGTTAGTATAAAGAAAAAGAAGAGGAAAGATTAAATATGGCTTGTGCAAGTTCCCAAGCACAAAGTATACCTCAGAATTCAGTGAAGCTCTATCTTTTCCCTCTTTCAACATCTTGTATAAAAAATAAGCAACTCAGTAAAAATGAGCTCCAGATATTCAAACAAAGGAGCACAACTGTTCTGACATCCCTTTCCCAGGACAAACACACCAAAAATGGGAAGACCAATGGGAAAGGGAAAGAAAAGAGTACAAAAAGAAAAACATAGAGAAATCAAACCTCATCACAATCGACTGTGTCCCATACAAAGTCCACAAGCAAATAAAGTGACAAGAAATAGAACCATAATTCGAGAGCACTCAATCATGCATCCAAATCATATGCAACTACACAATTAAAAAAAAAAAAAAAAAAATGGCTAAATAGCCAATTAAATCAAACAGACCATAAAATACCTGGATCCTTATTTATGATAAAACTATATCAATGAAGGTGACAACTTATAACCCAAGCAATCTTAAATAGATATACAGTACCTGTATTCATAGCAGAGTTTCCTCGTTAATAACGGACATTACAATTAAATAAATAAACTCAAAGAGATTGCTGGATTTCATGTAAAGTTATTTGAACTTTCCCATTCGTCTTTCTTTGTTTCTTCTTTCCTTTCCCCTTTCTTTTTTTTTCCCTCTCCAGGCAAAAAAAAAAATAAAATAACATGGTTATATTAATTAACAATCATATTAGTCAGCATGGCTATATTAATTAACAAACATATCAGTCAGCAGTTGATGCTTTGAGAGATTTAGCAGAAACAGCAGTTTTAGAGTCAGTTTTTTGTTTTTCTTTTGAACATCAATCCAATGATTTTTCTCAGGAGATCTCTTCAAAGAAGGGGGTGATAAGTCCATATTTTCAGGAATAGATATGACAGTGTTGTTTTTGATGAATAGAGATGTTTCTTCTAGATTATTGAAAGTTCTCACTACATTTGAACAGAAAATGTTAATTCTGACAGGAAAAACAAGTTGTGTTTTAATGTTTTGTTTAAGTAATTTTATAGGTGGCTAGCATTTTTTTCTCTGCTCCAAAACTTTGATGGAATAATCATTGTCAAATCTAATTAAGTTTGTTTGTATTTCAAAGAGTTTTTCCTCCTGGCAGTTTTTAGTAAAAGTTCCTTATCCATATAGGACAGAAATTTAATAACAATTGATATAGGAGGTGTGGAATATGATATAGAAGCAGGCTTCCCTAAGGGTCTATGTGCTCTTTCGATGCCATATGAGAGACATTCTTTAAGTCTAAAATTTCACGTATCCATACATTTAAAACGGAAATAATATTCTCACCTTCAGTTTTCTCAGGCAGACCAAAGATTCTTATATTAGCTCTTTTTTGTCTCTTCTCTAGATCATTTACTTCATTAAGAAGCCAGGTATTTTGATTAAGGAGAAATTCATTCTGGACTTCTTCTTCTTTAAGTCTTCCTTCAGTGTCATTTAAGGAAGTTTCAGTATTAGTGATTTTAATATGATGTTGCTAGAGTATCTCATTCAGTACATCAGTTTGTTTTTGACAGTTTTCTTTAAGATTCTCTAGATTTTCTGTAAAACTATCTGTTTTCAGAGAGAGTTCTTGTAGAGTAGTAGACACCAACTGCAGTTCCTTTTTTAAAGCCATTTCTGAGTGAGAATTCTTTGAGAGACTCATTTCCACAAGATGTAAAAGTCTCCATGATAATTTGACAGGAAAATATCTACAAAAATCCATCAATTTTCCTAGTTATGTAGATTATACTATGGTCAACAAGTTTTAGTTATTTCTATTGAAAAAAAATAATTATTTTCTTGTATTTTCTAATAGTTTTATAGAGCTCTAAAATTATGCTGGTTTCAGTTGGCTATTCAGGCTCTGCCCCTGAAGATAGCTTTTTGGCATTTTATAGAGTTGCATCAAATTAAGCATGCATATCCCAATTGTAAAAGGAAGTATGCATGCATTGGTCTCTAGTAAAAGCCAGTTGAAAGAGTCCAATATTAGATTGTAGTCAGAGGTTGTGGTTTTAGATACCACAATTTAGAACTAAACAATATTGTTATCGCTTGAATAATATTTTCATTAAATTCCACAAAAGCAAGAAAAACCCGGAGCGGGAACGATGCAGGCTGAAACCAACCTTCCAAATTTTATTTGACACAAGAATAAGTACGCACAAGCACAAACAAGAAGAATATAAAATGAACGCCTTCACAATCTAAGCGTTTTCTTCTTGTTTGTGCTTGTGCGTACTTATTCTTGTGTCAAATAAAATTTGGAAGGTTGGTTTCAGCCTGCATCGTTCCCGCTCCGGGTTTTTCTTGCTTTTGTGGAGTTTGGTTGAGGAGGAGATCGCTTTTTTCTTGATTTTCATTAAATTAAAAACTCTATACCAGTGGCACAAATGTCTTGCTGTAAACTGTAATATGTATAACTGGAAAATGCATGTGTGCAATATATGCACATTTCAAGAATTACTTACAGCAACCTGTAGTATAGTGTTATCTGTTAAGACATATACTTAAATGTAATACTTCAGATAAAAGAGGTGTATAATTGTATCAATGCATTGTATGTTACACATGATGGTATTAATTTTATCTCTTTTTTTCTCTCATCCCAACCCTTATCTCTCTTTTTTAACTATTATGTGTGTAAAAATGTCTCCATGTCATCCATGTGCACCATCTCATTAAATGATAAACAGTACAACGAGGTAGGGCAGCCCCAGTGGATCAACCTACCCCTTCTCCAGTGGCTCCAGCACTGATGCCCAGCATATCTGGGAGCTAAACTAGCAGCACTGCCTCTGCTGCCCTGGCACTACCTGCAAACTCAGGTAGTACTGTCCTGGAAGCTGGTGCAGGGGTACCCTCTGGGAGCAGTGGCAGAGGTGGTGATTTCATCACCCACAGCAAGTTGCCAGGGATGGTGCATAGGGTTGTGTGCTGCACCATTGTTGTATGCCTACACTGGATGGAGAGGCTTCTCTCCTTCATGGTCCATAGGAGGAGGAGGAGACATCAAGCACTACAGTCACCAGTGGAGTAAGGTGACATTGATGACAGCCCAGTGGGTGAGGACTCAATTCTCACTATCTCCACATTTGATTGGCATGAGCCTGCTTTGTCCCCTTCCTCACCCCAATCATAGTGTCCCCCAGCCTTTGTGTTCACTGTCTCTTGTCTTATTTGTCTTTTATGTTTGCATTTGCTTCCTCACCTACACACCTTATATGATCCAGACATATCGAGGTCCCTTCCCCAACATTCCGCTCTTTTTTAAATAAAAAAACAAAAATGGCCACCTAGCCCACAAAAAAAATGTTTCATACATAGCTCTCCATTTCACACACATGTCTTCTTGCCACACTTGATTTGGTTATACAATATGATTGCTTTGTTGTTCCTGCTCTTGGTGGAGGTGACAGTCTGAATTCATTTAATGTACTGCACATATTTTCAGTTTACACTGTTAAAGAAATGGATAGCTATGGTTATTTCCTACATCCCTCCTGCTCATTCCTATACTTCTTTCCCCATTGTTCTTCCCCCCCGTTTGCTTCCCATTTCAACACTTTCCTATCTACCCAATTTTAACACCTTTAGTCTGGTCAAAAACTATAACCACACACAACACTCATAAATAGCAAAAAAAAAAGCCTTCACTTTTTAGGCTCTAAGTTTTCACAGAGGTGTGTATTGTGCACCAATGTGCAGAAGTGGTGAGTGGAGGCAATATACTGTAGTCACCTACTTGCAATGCAGATTAACCCTGCTGTGCTATGCCAACACACATCAACATGTACTATAAAGAATTTTTGTCATTGCATTATCAATGTTTATTTGAAAGTATTTGAAAGTATTAGATACACCTGGATTCGAAACCAGTATCATCTGGGTTCAAAAAGAAATGTGTTAATGCATTTACACCTACTGCCACAAAATCATTTAAGCAGCAGAGATGTTTCATAGACTCAGTACTAACTCTCAGAATTTAGCAATGAGGCTCATGTTTGCACACTGCTTAACTAGTGCAGACAGGAAAAGCAATGGAAATGTGTACCTTGCATGTGCAAACACTTTGCCAACTACAGCGCAAATCCGCTACTCGCCACACTATGAAAAAGTAAATATCATTATGTATTGCTGTTGTTTACTGTCCATTTCCTGTCTATGACATGAAATTAAATGTGGAAACATAACAATATGTCACATATTACACCACAGCCATGTGTTGCCTCCCCCAAGCACTGCAACCCTGGTGTTTCAGTACCTTTTCCAAATATATATCAGCTACACTCCAGAAATTAATATCAAATGTTGTGTGATGTGTTATTCACATTAATCTGGTAATATATAGAACTAGAACTATTGACCCATAAGCCTAAAGAGTCTTATTTGCAAGGCTAGGGAAGGAATCAGCATTGACCTTATCCACAGGGACATATGTGACCTTCAACACACTTGACCTGGCCCATTTTATGGGTAGATCTTGCATATTAAACCTAGTGGACTTCTTTGATACTGATCTTAAAGACTTGGATGAGGGATAACAGGACATACCATCTATATGAGTTATCCAATGCCTTTAGCACTATTCACATTTAGGTAGCATAGAGAACATCTCTCATCTGGGACTTAACCCATGCATTAATAGATGGATAGCTAACTGGCTCACCAACAGAACAACACTGTCAAAGTTGGGGACTGCACTTCCACGACTAGACCACCACCTCAAGGATCTGTGTTGGGTCCTCAACTCTTAGGAAACTGTTTCTCTGAAGCCCAGGCAGAGGTAGATGGCTTGTGTCTTACTAAGTTTGTAGATGACTGTCAACTGGATGCAGTCATATAGAGTCCCCCAACAATGTTAATATATTACAGAAGGGACTGACACAGACAAATGATGGGTGCCAAACTCATGGACTGAACCTTAAGGCAAAAAAAGTCTCATTGTCCTCTTTGGTAAGGAATTACCCATTGCTAATTATGATATATATATATATATATAATATATAACACCCCTTTAAGCTCAAATGCAAGACTTGGGAACAAATGTTGATAGCAATCCACACTTCAAAAATGTGTCCATAGTGGTGAGAGAAACATTCTGCATTGTGCAACTCATAAATAAGGCCATCACATCCAAGACCAGGGGGTCATAGTTCTGCTGTACTCTACCCTTATCAGACCTCTAATTGAGTACAACTTGCTTCTCTCTGTACCTCACAAGACACCTGCA
The DNA here is from genome assembly GCF_019279795.1 of Protopterus annectens. Lineage (NCBI taxonomy): Eukaryota > Metazoa > Chordata > Ceratodontiformes > Protopteridae > Protopterus > Protopterus annectens. Next base: position 859,314,895 of record NC_056730.1, read on the forward strand.
GCAACTGGAGAAAACACAGAGATTTGTGACTGGGACAATCCAGGGCCTCAGAAACATGATGCACATGAAAAGACTGAAAGACTTGTCACTGTACTCAGTATCATGGAGGATGCTGAGAGGTGACCTATGCATGGCCTACAGAGCAGTCTCAGACCATGTCATACTGGAAATGCTGGACATTTGCAAATCAAATTTGACAAGAATAACTTGCTCCAGGGTTATCAACCTAGCCTGTGGCATAAGTAGAACATGCTGGGGAGACAGATACATCTCCCAGCTATTGCCAGTCTTCTGTAATAGGCTCCTGCTGCATGTTAAGCAGTACTCCTTGCTGACCCTATTCAAGTGCAACCTTGACAACTGGATGGGTGATTTTAAATTTACCCCTGGGGTGGCAGCTATGTCCCTCGTGGACAGGGCCAGATGATGCTGATCACAAAACTGGTCTGCTAACAAACTATCTATACATCGTATTTGTGTTTTTACATGGCTAGGCTTGTAAATACCCAAGGGCCATTAGGCTCTTAACCTCATATAAAGCTATGGAGCTATGAACCTCTGCAGGCCTCACAATATCTCATCTCCTACATGCTCTGCTGATGTCATCAACTATAAGTTGACCAGTAGTGGTGTAAAAATAAGACTTGTGCCATGACACTTGTATAAAGTACTGAGTTCTGTAGTCTGTGTACTTAAATAGGTAGGGGGTTCTATTGTCACTGCAGTGAAGTGTGTGTATGTGTGTGTGTGTGTGTGTGTGTGTGTGTGTGTGTGTGTGTGTGTGTGTGTGTGTGTGTGTGTGTGTATATGTGTGTGGGCTCTTGCTTGACATTATAGAGAGTCTTTTATGCCAGCACATGGGACACTGTTATTACCATATTCTCCTCAACAGACACTGATGATATCATCAGCTGTATCTGATTTGTGGATATGCACTATTCCTACCAGGGCAGGGTCAGACACTGGCCTAAAGGCCAGGCAGATTTCACCTCATCCTGTACAATACAGATTACAGTGACATGGCTTTCAGTCTATCCACATACATCATGGTATGTTTTGTAAGCTCTGTGTTTTCTTGATGAGAAACACCTGTGGTCTCTCCAGCTGCTGCATGTGTCTGGTGAGGTCCATGCAAAACAGAGCATTATACTCTATTAGTGCTCTGATGAGGTTCCAGTGCAGTGCTGTCATACAGTCCTTAGATTTGAATATGATGGCATGATTTATGATATGTACAACATAAGCTTTTGATACCAGTGCGGATACTTGGTGGTCAAAGTTCAGATTGCTATCTACATGTGTTTCCAGCAGTTGCATCACTGGTTTTCAGCATAGCAGGACTGCTCTCAATATTGTAATTAGCATGGAGTTCTACTTTTCAGAAGGACAAAAATAAATAAATAAAGACATATTTCTGCATTTATTTGTAGATCGTGTGGCTTTGTCACCAATCATTTGTCTGTGTTAGCTCCTCCTGTAGTATGTTATCATCATTAGTGGACTCAGTGATTGCACCCAGTATGCAAGAATCAGCAAACTTGGTAAACCAAAAGCCATATACGTTAGCCTGAGCTTTCGAGAAATCAGTTCCAAACTGTAAAGGGGCAATCACAAATTCCTGGGGTACCCCATAGGTGACAGCTTTACTGGTACAGGTAGATTCACAAACTTTCACAGTTATGTGTTCTGTCGGTGATCCAATTGGTTACTCATCTAGTGATATAAGGGTAAATCCCCAGCTGGGAAAGTTTCTCAATGACACCTGCATGGGGAAGTGTGTGAAAACCTTAGACCAGATCAAGATAGGCAGTATGCACTGTCTTACCTTCATCCAGGCCTATCACACAAAAATCAATGGGCTGTGACAACATCACTAATCACCTATAGCATGATTCAGCACATACACCTTCCTGATATGGTTGAATACACACTTCACCATACCCTCCACATAGGCTATGTTCCCATAAATCAACATGCATCCATCTGAGTGGGAGGGCAGAGAGCAACTGAAGCATGCTTGTATAGACACTCCCTGACTCTCCTCAACTGTGAGGTAGGTCAACATGTCCTCATGGAAATTTTCTAAATGGACACTAGTAATATCCTGGCTGTGTGCAACAAACCTGTGTGAGTTGTTAGTGCTACATCATGCCTTACACTTCTGATAGATGTCCTCAAAGAGGTCATCGAGGGCATGCATGATGACAACACTATCATCCTGTGGAACGTGACCAGTCCAAGGCATTTGACATAAATCCACACTGAAGTATTCAATCAACATTGTCAGATGTGGCCATAAACAGCTATATCACCAAGTGGATAGACTAGTGTATTACATATATGGCATCTCACTATGTTGAAATGTGTGAAGTGGCCTATATCTCAAGTCCAGTGATCAGGTCTGTACATCATGGCTGTCTGCTAGGCCATTTCACAATGCACTTCCTGTGTCCAAACAGCTGCCTGAAGGACTGAAGACTGTTGGCAATCATTGACCCCCAACGGTGATATTAGTATCAACACAAACCAAAGATTGCTGCCACAGCCATGACAACACCTGCAATCTCAAGAAAACATGAGGGGATTTGTTATGTCATGAAAACGAACACACAACCCATGTATAATGCAGACATTACACACTATAATCAGACCAAAAGGTATGTGATCTGTGTCTTGAGGTAGATGGTAAGTGGAACATCTACCAGCATGTGGTCACAGTGCTGACTACCCCATTGTATGCAACACAATTACTAAGTATATGAAAGACATCCACATCAGAGGCTACAATACCTCCATAGTTCCCAGACTTCATTACACCAGTAACAGTACACTGCACTCTTTTTCATGTACCTTCGTAAGCATCTTCCATTGATGTGTAATTGAAATGTATCACATTTGTCACAGTGAGCTGTCACACAGCTTATTGGCCATACCTAGATATTCTTTTGGTAACAAAAATATTACTGCCTGATGGAACAGAACCTCCATCAAATTGTTACACCAGATGCATGTGTGCTACCTGTTCTGATGATGCACATAGTACATACATAGGTGTTTGACAACATTAATGGCATGAGTAACATTCGTAACAGTGCGGATTGTGCTCTCTCTCTCTCTCTCTCTATATATATATATATATATATATATATATATATATATATTTATGATATATATATATATATATATATATATATATATAATACCAAATTTTAGTATCTTGAGACTATAAAGCCAAAATCCCAAAAACCGACACCCATAAATGCAAAATTCAAAATCGCGATCATTCACAAACACACACCACCACACAAACAAGCACACATACACCTACCTAATGACACTACAACAAACAAAACACACACAAACACAACATAACAGACAAACACACCTACCCTACCTGTAAGTAGGGGAGCAAGCCCCCCTGCACCCCTGCTACTTCTATATACTAACTCCGAGGTTGCACTAAACACACAAATGCATAAAACTGTACACTACACACACTCACACACACTAAAATCCCTACCCAATTCCCTTACAACACCATTTACCTGAATCCCCAGCTAAATCCACAAATCGCACCGCACGTCATGAAAGCGACAACACAATGGCGGATTTGACATTTCCACATGCGATATTATGCAGCTTCCCGTAACTGCACTTTCGACTTTATAGTCTTGAAATACTAAAATTTGATATTTTAGTATTTCGAGATTATAAAGTGAAACTATATATATATATATATATATATATATATATATATATATATATATATATAATATAATATATGTATATAGATATATATATATATATATATATATATATATATATATATATATATATATATATATATATATATGTGTGTATAATATAATATATGTATATATATATATATATATATATATATATATATATATATATATATATATATATATATATGTATGCCATGCACACCAATCAACTAGCCTATATTGCTCATAATGTCATATGCAGGTATAGCAGTGTCCCTCCTAATACCTCCAGCAGATGTTACAGTGCCAGGACAGTGTGTATAATTACCTTCATAGAGTGTGTATGTATTGTAATAGTTGTACAATTGTGTTTGTACAGAATTGTCTCTGATTACTCTAAATCCCATATGTTATGTCAGGGGCATGGGATTACTGGAGGTATTATGCAGATATTCCACATATGTGTGCTCCAGTTATACAGACAACAGTTTACAGCAGGGCATTTTTGCCACTGGTATAGAGGTTGTAATTTAATGTAAATATTATGGAGGAAATATATACCGCATTACAGTATAGTTGTGAAGTGTGGTATTTGAACCCTCAACTTCTGACTAAAGTCTAATATCGGACTCTTACAATTTGTGAAGCCATTTCACATGTATACATGATTGCCAACAAATAAATATGGAATGCTCTGTGATGACTATGTACACATGCTTGAGGAGCGGTTCCTTTGATAGCACTTTTAGCATTTCAAAGATAGTTTGTTAGCAAAATATGTCATTTGCCTGTTCTTTTGGGTGGGGGACAAAGCTGAGTTACTGTTGTGGCACAGACAAGGATAGACTGTTCTTTTGGGGGGAGGGGGGGGGCAAATGTGAGTTACTGTTATGGCACAAGCAAGGATATGTTGCTGTTGTTACTCTCTGTGTTTTACATCCTGCCTGTTGTTTTTTTTTCACATCTCTTGACTGTTTTATGTTTCTCCAGTAAGTAATACTGAGTGGATACATTTTTCTTTTATCTTGAAACAGTTGTTTTGTAGTTACGTGATACTTATGTGTATTATCCTTCTGCTTTCTTTTAGGACACCTAGGAGTATGCCACACAGGCATGTCAATCCTTGGAGATCCCACCCTTCACTGATGCTGAAAACCAGGTGACAGTGGGTGCTTTTAGGTAAAATGGTGCTTTTATGCTGAAAAGGGGATGGAGATATATGGCATTCAGGATGCAAATTTGGCACCAGATTGTTGATGATGTGAATGCCGTGGGTGGCCATGGCCATGGCAGAACATATGAGCAGGTGTGCCACAGGGCCACTGACATGATCACATCTGCATTGCGGAGAGCAGCTGCAGTGGGCCATGACCAGATGGATACCAGGGGAAGGCCTGCTAGGGACCCACCGCTAACACCCAATGAAAATTCTTAGCCAATATCAGGGACCCAGACAGCTCACAGGAGGGTGCAGCCCATCATATGCTGGATGTCAGAGCAACATTTTCAGAGACAGCAAGCATGTCTCAGGAGGAGCTTCCAAGTAGGCTTTGGTATCTCAACAGCTGAATATTGTTGCATAACATTTGAAATTAATATGTTACTTCTGTGTCACATGAATTTTGTTGGGGAGATTGATGATTTCTACAGTTATTAGGTTAGATTGGAGTTGTCAGCCATGTTCTTGTTGAAAATATACTTAATGGACATATAAAGGGGTAAAATGTATTACTCCTGGTGTTGCTGTTAAATGTACTGTTACCCTTACCTTTTTCTTAACTTCTTCCAGGGCCATCTGGCTTGCAGAGGGGAATATCACATGCAGATGGTAAGCCAAACATTTTTATGTCAGTACTGCTGCACAATTTAAAAAATATTTTAGGGTGTGATGTTGATGTCAGGCCTGTTGTGTGTATTGCCATAATCCAGAAAAAAAACTGAATGGAGGAAATGACCAAGAGCACTGCACCAAAGATAAAAAAAATCCAGCAAATGTATTCCACAACGATGAGAGTTGTGGAAAAAAATTGTTGGACTTTTTATCTTTGTTGCAGTGCACTTGGTCATTTCCTCCATTCAGTTTTTTCAGGGTTTGGACTTTTTTGTGTTTCTCAGTTCATGTATTGCCATTACAAACACAAGGTGCAGGGTTCAGTCTCCACAAGGATAATTGGCTAGGCTTCTACTCTATGAACCTATGAATCTATAATGTTAATAGTGGCACCACTGTTACTTTGTTTTCATATATTGGACTATAGTAGTGTAGGCATTATTTTTTCCTGTTTTTGTTGCTTCTCATCACAGGTGATCATGACAGTGGAAGTGTGGGCCCTCTGCCACCTGATGTCAGTGTATCAGCAGACTCTGATGATGATGGTTGCCAAACAGAGGCACAGTTTGGGGGCGCAGATGTTGAATCTCACACTGAGGTTAACTTACAGCCATCCCCTGCAGTTTCATCAGACACAACCAGTAGGCCTACGCCTACCCATTCCAGTGAGCCCTCAGATATTGGGCAGGTGGAGGGCAAGGCCATTAATTAGGGAAGTGTGACTACTATGGCTTCAGTGCCTGTTGATGCAGGCCATAGCCAAAGTGTAGACAAGGTGCCATACAGGAGGGTTGATAGTCTTGCTCAGAAGGAGCCTGCTGTCCCTCCTCCACTTGATCCAGGTGTCACTTCCTGTGCCACACAACACATGTTCCCATAGTTGTTCCAGACAAATGCTCAGGGTTATAGATGTGGCACAGGATGACTGCCACCACCATGTTGCTGATTCAACAGATCAGATGACTGACACTTTGGAACAAGGGCTGTCTGTGATAGAATGAGGGTCATCTGTTATGGAGAGAGCATTGTCTGTGATGGAACATCTGCTGGGAGGGGAATGGCATCCTTATGTGTATAGGTCAGCCACATCATCTGCTATTAGCCAACATGGCTGTGCCCGATCATGCTCACATAGTGGCAATACTTCCACTGCTCCATCAGTGAGTGTGTTGTCCACACCCAGACATAGTAGGCAAGGGGATCAATATCCTGGGCATCCCCATGAAAAGAGCTCATCCAACAGGCATCAGTCACATTTCAGGTAGCAACAGTGCATGTGACCATGAGTTCTAGTGCAACTTCTGGTAAAGCCAGTTCTTGTGGTCGGGGATGACAATGATGAACTGCCACCTCTACCATGTACAGCTCACACCTGTTCAACATACCAAGATGTAGAACCTGCATGCAGCTTAAAACTCATTTTGTCTCACTGGCCATTTGTTGGTTTATCAAAATGTCTGCCTGCTTCTCTTTCTTGCTCACAGACACTCACCTACCTTTTGTGTCAGCCTAGGCCTAATGCCCCCCTCCCACACAACACCCAGTGCAAATGATGGTAACTGCTATATCTCTGCTTTCTACCTTTAGGATTCAGGTATACATAGGCTTTGTATATGATGCTCAGGGTGCATAGCCGACTTACTACTTAGTATATCTGCATTTGTGGTGCTGAACTTGTATTTTTACCTTTGACTTATATTGGCCTTGGAAAGTCAGACTGTTGATAACATCAAAATTTCCCAACTTTATTGTGAATGATCTTGTGAGGGTTGTGAAGTCGGAAACTGTAATGTGTATCATTGCTTTCTAATGTCTCTATAATGATCTTTCTGTACAAATGTATGGTACTAAATTGAGGTCATGCACTGACCATCACTATAGTTGAGGGGTATGACTGTGTGAATCTTTGATGCCTGAGGCCTATTGCTTAATAATGGACACATATAAATCATGTAAGTCTCTGCTGTCACATGTTCAGATCTTTTCTGTAACAATCTCCCACCTTTTACTTGCTTACAGTACCAATTAGTGAAATACAAGGATATGCCACTCATTCATATTACTACACGATACACTCCAGGTTTGAGACTTACCTTGTAAATTCAGCAGTTGACACAGCTGTAGTTCAGGGCTGACACTATCTGATGCAAGCAGTACACAAACAATACATGGGAGGTAAAGGCTGTATGAGTTGCCTGGCATCAATGTTACTATATGTATATGTGTAGGATGAAGGTTTTAGGCCCCAAGGTACTGAGTGAATGTGTAATGCATTGTCTCTTAGCCAATGCAAGGGCATACTGAGCACACCTATCTCTGCTACACCCACAGCAACTGGTGATTCCCCCTCTGACTCCTCATCTGCCTTTGGCTGTGATGACCTTGGCATTGGTGTTGGGATGTGTAGCTTTTCCCCTTGCGGATCCTGTTGAAACTATTTCCTCAGGATGATGTGTAGCATCACACATAATGCAAATATATCTGTACATGTCTGTAGATTATACTGTAGGGTTTCCCAGATGTATCTATGCACTGGAACCATGACTTCAGCAGCCTAAACACATACTATATGATATTTGTGGTTTGAGCATGTGCCTAATTATAACTTTCTTCCATAGGTGTGTGTACATTTCTGATGGGTGTCATTAGCCGCATTACAGTAGATAGCCTGCATCCCCCCGTAAATGACCCTGTGGGATATCCTCACTAGCAAACATCTGGTACAGCTGGGAGGTGTGCCAGATATGTGAGTCAAGGTAACTGCCAGGGTTGCTAGCTCACACATTCAAATTGTTTCCCTTGGCATTACACATAACTTGGCAGTTGATAGGATGGTAGCCCTTTCTGTTTATGTAGAGCCTACCCCGTTCCCCAGGTGGTACCTTAATTTCTATATGTGTGCAATCTATGCACCCAGTACTTCAGGGTAGTGTGGTGCATGGTAGAACTCTTGCATATTTCTGGGCCTCTCCACAGAACTACAAGGAAAATATATGTGATCACTGGCATGTTCAAGCATAGCATTCAGGAATTGGTGGAGGGTACTGGATGCTGATGCCTGTGACATCCTCAGCATGTCCCATGTTGGTCTTTGAAAGGTACCTGTAGCTAAGATTCTAACTGCTTCCCATACCTTTGTCTCAACTGGGATGGCTTCCTCTCGGTTGGCTCTGGCTCTGAGTAGAAGACAGCAGAGGTTGCAGAGTTCCTGTAGTGTGTCCCTATCTACCATGTAGTGCTCTACAATTTCCAAGTCATGAGTCCTGAAAACTCTTCTCTTTCTCAGCCTAGGACTATTGGCAGCAGCAATAGCAGCATTGGCTTCAGCCTGTAGCACATATAAATGAATTAAAGCAGCAGCAGCAGCCCCTAACATTCTGTCTGTGTAGACTCCTTTCCATGGCTGTATTCCAAAGGGTAATTTTAGTTTAGACTCTTTAGAAAGCCATGGCACAGTTTTTGCCATTGTTCTCTTTGAACAAACAGGTGCATGCAAATCAAGGATCACAAGGAATTTGTTGTTAAAGTATGCTACTGCTTCCTCTAACGGGAGGTGTTTTAGAATAGACCAATTACATGAGTTTAGTTCTTGTTGGAATTTGGCAGGGTCAAAGTTTTTATTGTTTCTAACCTTTCTAACCTTTCTGAGTAAGGATATAAACTCTTTTGGTAGTTTGGTACCCTTGTTGTCTCTAGATAGCTTACTGCTAGTATTTGGTCATTCCCACTTACTGGCTCTCCCACCTTTTATTCCTCACCTTGCCTCCATGGACATCTATATGCTACATGGCCCCACTGGTTGCATTCAAAACATTTAAACCTTGATCCTGGCTGTGTAGCTGGACTAGTGGCTTACCCTGCTACTGGCAAACTCTGTTAGGGAAGTGTAGGCTGCCCACCATGGGTCCCCTTAAACCCATGAGCAGCACTGGGTATCCCTTTCCTGTGCAGTGATGCCCAACTTGCTAGGTATAAGTCTCCCTTTTCCCCCCAACTCATCTGTGGTATTACATTCCCTATCTGCTAACCAGATTCTCATGTCCTCAGGCAAGGTGCTAAGGGCTTGTTCCCTCACCAAAAGGTCAGCCAGCCCTTCAAAAGTGGTGACCTGACACCCACTCACCCATCTATGAAAATAAGTGCTTAGTTCAGCAATATATTCACACACATTTTCATCTGCCTTGCACCTATGCTCACAAAACTTTTTTCTATAAACTTTAGGTGTTAACTTAAAACACTAATAAGCATTTTTAACAGTATTATACTTTAATTAATCAGTATCAGACAAGTTAGAAATAGCAGTTACAGCTTTAACATGGAGTAAGGGGGTCAAGAACTGTACCCAGAGCCCTTGGCCAACATTATACTATTTACAAACCCTTTCAAACATATGAATAAAACCATCAAAATTATCACCCTCTGTAAATTGTGGAAGAAATATACTAACCTTTATTGCTTCTTGGGTTCAGTTATTCCCTTCCCCATTACCTCCATGACCCTGGCAAAGTGTCTCCCTCTCATGTTGACACAGCTTCTCATTTTCTTTGGCCTCAAAATGCTGTAGTCTGTCTGATGATTCTAATTCCAACTGTTTCTCCTTTTCTTCAACTTCAAAGCACTACCGTTTCTGTTTGTTTGTGTCTTTTGGCTTTTCCCAGTTAGGGGTCGCCACAGCGGAACTCCAGTCCGCTAATGATTGGCAGTTGATTTTTACGTACTGGCTTGCCAGGCCTGATGCACAACCTTCAACGAAGGTACGCCCATTCACGCATGTCTCTATGCAGAAGACGCTCTAGCTGAGAATCGAACCGGACAGCGTCTTACTGTGAGGCGACAACGCTACTGCAGCACCACCACCGAGATTCCAATTCCAAATGTTTGGCTTCTAGTTCAAGTCTGTGTAATTCCAGATGGCTTGTTTAAGTCCTCTGAGGAAAAGGTGAGCAGTCCTTTTTTGAGGGCTGAAAACTCCCATCACCGGATTAGTTATCCTCCTGGTTGCTGGTCTGAGCTGCAACTAAGGATGAGATCATTTCCTCTTTAGTTAGGTTGGCATACACCAGTCCTTTGGCTTCACACACCTTGGCCAATTGGTTCTTTGTCAGCTTGCCATAATCCTCTGCTGACATCTTTACCAGCTTTCCCTGACTAAACTAATCTAACAAAAATAAATAAATAAATAAAATTGTTGTGAACTGCAGCTCTGAATGTTTACCTTGCGGCTGCTTCAGTGACAACTGCCTATAGGCTACAGAAGTTCGATTAATATCCTCACCAGTGTTCACCAGTATGTGATGCCCACACTCTGGGCCCAGCAATCAAGCATCCTGAAATCTCACCATTGGCACTAGACAGTGACATTCACATAAGACCACACAGGGAACACACTCAGCCTGTGGTCTGGGTTTCTCTCTCTGTCTCTCCCCAGGTCCTCAGTAAGGTTACCCACTGGCACAGCTTCAGAGTTAAGACCTCAGTTGAGTGTCCAAACCAAGTCCTCCACCACTCTCTCTGTGAAACCAGTGCTTTGTGTCCCTGCTCCAAGTAGATGACACACACACTCTTTGAGATTTGATTTGCACACACACACACACACACACACACACACACACACACACACACACACACACACACACACACACACACACACACACACACACACACACACACACACACACACACACACACACACACACACACACACACACACACACACACACACACACACCTGGGAAAGGCTGGCACAGGTTTACTAACCATACCCCCTTCTGCCCAGACTATAAGCTAGTTACTACCACCAGACACTCCCAAGCCAGCAACTCTAGTGCTCTAACAAGAGTACCCAATTATACTGAGTGAAATAAATATTAATACAAATGGTAATCTGACCAGCAACAAGGCTTTCAGGAGTGGCCAGAGCTGTCACAAAATATATATAAGTACTCTCAGAGACTAAAATATTCTCTAAAAGACCAACGACAATAAAATGTTTAAATATATTTAATAATAAGTAAGAAAAGAACACAAAAATACTAAACATCTATTTACAGTAAACACCAGAGATTCAATCATAGGAAATATTAAAAATGACACAGGTGGGCAGGTTCACACAGTTACAGAAAAACAATACTTAACTAATCTCACTATATTTTCTTGCTGATCGCAAGAGTTATTATTCCTTGGTCACTTACTAGAGCAAGGCAAGATGAAATAGGTGAGTGATCCTCAATGTCAGGTTCCAAAAACCAGACTGCAATAAGACTTTAGTCTCACCTAGTATTAAAATATCATTTTTCCTAGATTACAGAATGACATCACATACATCTAGTCATCTGACGTCTGGTTCTCAAACAATTCCACTTAGCTAGAAACTGTCAGGATTTAGAGCATATGTGTCAATAACACACACACACACACACACACACACACACACACACACACACACACACACACAGCCTTGCTAAAATTTTTTGTAGCCCTTAGAAGTCATAAAACCATAAAACACTTCCACTCTTCCTACAGGAGCTAAAAACATACTTCTTACAGACATTGCATCACTGGCTTCATTCAAAACTGTGAGATAACATCTTTATGGCCTAGGCCTAATAATTTAATTTTAGAACATTTTCAAAGTTTGAGATTAACCTCTTGTCTTTCCATATCCTCTGTTAAAACATATACATTTACACAGTTACAATAATGCATGTATATATCTCTTTTCTGTCCAGCAGGACATACTGTTAGTACTGTACATTTTTATCACAAGTAACTTTACAAATACATTTTTCAACACAAGCATCTGTACAAATCTGTTTGATATAAAAATTACACATAATTCTTTACTAAATTCCAGCTAGATGTGCTAGCATATATTACACATCCACAGCAATACTTTCCCTGGCATAGCTGGCAATATCTCACATCGACACACCGGATACATTCAATTAATTCTGTGGGGCACTGAACAAACCTGCAAAGCAGTATTGGGTGACAGTTAACACAGATACCTTAAGAATGATTAGTAAATTAAGGAACATCATGCAATTAGTCCTGTGGCAGCACGTGTAAGTATGGGGTTAGCGTATAGATGGTCCTGAGTTCAAGTGCAAGGTGTGCAATCATTTTTGTTACTGTTGTAACAATGCCGTGTATAGCAATGAAGTAAAAAATAGACAAGTTTTATTTCAACATTCTTGTGCAACAGGTGTAAGTGTAAGACTGCCAGGGACATGATCCTGGGTTATAATACTGGGCATTCCATGCACTTTTACTGTTGTTCCATTTCCCATTATAGGTTCATAGGTGTGTACAAGGCTAATGGCTCTGGAGCCTTTACAATCCTAGCCCATAGGATTACCCTGGCAGCATGCCACCTGACCTTAGTTTCCATTGCCACCCGACCTTAGTCTCCAGTGCCTCTGTCGAGTAGAGCCACTGGAGAAAGGAATGGGGGCTCAGAAGCTTACAAACAGTCCTGGATACAACAAATCTGTATATGGACTAAACAACTTATAGGAAAGGCAGGAAACAAGCTTAGAAAATATTTTTTTTTTTTTTTTTTTGTAAAGTGGAAAGGGGAAATGAGGAGCAAAAGCAAACTGGGTTGGCCTTTTCAAATGTTCTCCCTGGAATAGGTAGAATGAGGTAATGACACTAGACTGGGATGAGTGTCCCAGATCAAATTTACAGTAGGGGCGGGCAACTGCAAAGCCACCAAGTATAAAAATACCAAGAGGGAGGGAGGGTGGTAAACAAAAATCAGAACAAACAAACAAACAAACCCAACCAGATGCTTAACAATTGTAAAAAATTCTACTTAATACCTCCCACACAGTGAGTAAAATAAAAGTGCTATAAATAACTCATAAATAAGCAAAACACAGGATACTTAATGTTATATATCACAGATTAGTTAGCTTAAAGCCCTTCCTCCGACATCCTCTGATTAGCTCAGTGTGAAATGGCAGAAACAGTCACAAGTTAACTTCTTAAGTAACAAAACCTGATGATGTCGTCAGCCCACGTCTCCAAAAAGCTCGGACAACCAAAAGATGAAACCTCCAATTTTATTCCGTACACACAACACTTATTAATTTACACATACCAAATACAACATAGTCAATTCATTTTTGAGCTGTTCACCAGGTGTCATTATTATTATTATTTTTTGTAAGTTTCCAAGGTTATCAAACTTACATTAGATTATATTAGATTAGATTATATTATATATACACAATATATTTCATCTTATTTTATTGTTCATTGTTTATGGTGAACAACTTACATTGAGTAGTTACAGCAGTGCAAGTAAGGACAGCTTCTATGGATGTGTATATGCCTATTGTAGTGTTACATTGCAATATGATTTGCTAAACACATACAGTTGTGCATGTTCCCAATGTGTCAATTTAATAGTCCTTGAACTTATGAGTGTTTGAGTTATGATTAAGGACATCAGATGTATTTTATGTATTGTAGGATGGTTACAATTTTACTTGTAATATTTGTATTTTCAGCATGGTGCTTTAAGTAATTACAAGAGATCATGTGATCTTTGGCGCCAAAATCAGTTTAAATAAGGTCTTTGTTATTGCAAATATGGTTCTGAGGAAGTCTGAGGTGTAACAGACGAAAGCGCTTAACCACTCGTTGCATTTTTACTGGAATTTGTTGCTACTATTGTGTGTACGGAATAAAATTGGAGGTTTCATCTTTTGGTTGTCCGAGCTTTTTGGAGACGTGGGCTGACGACATCATCAGGTTTTGTTTTAGTAGTTGGATTTTCCATATTTCTTCGTTGTTGTTGGTGGTTCCTGATGGCGGAGTCGAACGACGTTTCCTTGGCTTTATTGGACAGAGAGGAGTTGGCCACGCTTCGGTCGGAAGTGACGGCACTCCAAACGGATGTCAGTAAACTCCTTGCATTGGTTAGCAATTTAACCGAAGCTATCAGCGTAGGAGCCACTGTGGTGAGTTCACCGGCAAACCACAACTGTGCTTCCAATGGCAGGAATATGTCACCTTCTAATGGAACAACTGACACGGAAGCGATCCCAAATGGACAAGGGCAATGTATTGAGTTGCAAACAGATTTATTATCGGGCAGAGCTCCAGCAGTGAGAGACATTAACCTGTCGCCGGAGGCGGACATTACATTTGATTTTAGCCTCATACAATCGGATAACGAAAACCGACGTATTGGGACTAAACCGAAAACCAGGGAAGGTTGCAGGACTTATTCAAACATTGTAAGGAGGAACGAAGTTACCAAAGGTACAGAAACTAATTTAGCATTATCCGATAATGTACGTGACTTTGATTGTATGGGCTTTGGTGCCCATCAACATAAGAAAAGCATTAACAATATTGATACATTTTTAAACGATGAGGTTATTTTTAAAAATGACGACTACAGAAATGAACAGTTTAATCAACGTGGAAGAAATTGCAGCATGACAGTGGACAATATAAAGACTAAAATTTTATTGCTTGGAAAAAAGTTAATCCAAGCCAAAAGCATTAAAACTGACAGTGCATACTTAAAGCAATGTTTAAATTTAAAAATTGTGCCGAAGGGGATAAGGTTTTTTAAACTCCCTTTGGGCATAGATTATAGTAATGACAATATAAATGATTTCAACAGTATGTTTGATGACTTTGGATTTGTGTATATGAAAAAACTGTTAAAACACAATGAGATCAAGGCTGAGGTTCTTACTAAGGACATTGGCAATTTAAATTAAGAGATTATTACAGATGCCAACTTTGACCAATGGGGCGATTTGTATCATAAACAGTTTTCCATAGTGGAAAACAAAGCCATGCTAATATACAGTAGGAAATTAAGCAAGATAGATAGGGATGCACTTAGTTACAAGAACAATAGAGCTTATGTATGGCCCAGTGACAATAGGAGGGGAGTAAACAATCAGGAGAGACAGTATGAGGACAACGATAGAATGGACAGAAACAAGCATGAGACGAATTTTCAAGGGGGAAGATTCTTCCCTGCACCAAAACAACACAGAAGGCAATACTATTAGAGAGGAAGGACCCTGTTGTAGGGTTACCTACTGTCACAGATATGGTGAATGTTGCAACACCAAGTGAAGGGGGTGGGCACCTTGCAGTATTAACCAGTGATGCATCTTGTGTGGACTCCCTACCTAACAAGCAGATTATTTATACCCACAATGGATTTAATGTGTTCAACTACACGGACACGCAGGTACAACAAGAATTTTTCACCCTATTTAGTAAGGGTATGAAATTCATACCTACGAGCCAGTTTAATTTAGTGGACACGATAAAAGAGGTAAAATATTTTAGTCGTAGGCTGAACCTATCCTTACTGTTTGACAACAAAGTACAGGACAAGAACGAAATAGGTACTCACAACAAAAGGTTAACTAGGAAAAGTGTTTTTGTGCCTAACTACCATCCAAAAGTGTCACACTATGAGCAATTAGTATGTAAAGATTTATATAGGTTGTACAGTGACATTAGAACAAATAGGGAATATGTGAATATATTTACTGATAATTTAAATGTTGATGAGAGGAAGTGTCTTCAATTTTTGAGAAATAGCCCTTCAATAAGAATTATGAAACCTGATAAGGGGGGGGGTATAGTTTTATATAACATTTTAGATTACAATAGTGAAATTTTTAACATTTTATATTCCTCTGGGAATTATGAAGCCATATCCATCAACCAAGTCAATATAGGTTATAAAAGAATAGACTTGGCCATAGAAGAATATTTGCTGGATAGTAGAATAACAAACGAAATTTATCAATTCATCCGAGTCGAACATCCCATAATGGCTAAGATTGTTGGCATCCCCAAAATACACAAAAATTTGGAACACCCTCCATTTCGGCCTATAATCTCTGGCTCTCACTCCAAGACTTTTAGGATAGGGGTAACAATAGATGAATGGACCAAACATGTGTATCAGAAGGTACAGCACCTAACAAAAGATTCATGGGACTTCTTAGGAAAACTCACACCTGATTTATGGAGAAAGGACTTAATATTTCTTACCATTGATGTAACGGAGTTGTTTTCTTGTATCCCTAGAGATATAGGTTTAGATTTTTTTCACAACAGCTTACGAAAATTTTCCACTTTAAGTAGTGATAGGGTGAATTTAATTGTTGACATGATGGGATTAGTCCTTGATCACAACTATTTACAATTTCAAGGTGAGCTATTTAGGCAAACAAAAGGGGTAGCCATGGGCGCATCTTGCGCCCCTATCTATGCTAACATGGTCATGTTAGAATGGGAGACTGAGTACATTTTTAAAAGCAAATTTTATAACAAAATTCAGTTGTACACTAGATTTTTGGATGACTTGTTCATATTATGGAGTGGTTCCATGGACGAGGTGACAGAATTTATGGACTACATCAACAATACCACTACATTTTTGAAATTCACACATACTACTGATATAGTAGGGATACCATACTTAGATACCTACATTAGCAACAATGGGAAGAACTTTACGTCCAGAATTTATAGAAAAGGTACTTTTTCTAACGACTACCTTAATTTTGGTAGCAACCACCCTCCCCATATATTTAACAATGTATTCAAAGGGCAGTGCATTCGTGCTGCCCGTATGTCATCTGATAGGGTGGTTATGGAAACAGAGTTGACAACTATTTATGACATGTTTTTGAATAGAGGGTACCCTAAGGATATGTTAGATAACATTATGGACTATGTTAAAGGCGAATGGGGTAAAAAATACCAACCACTTTTGGGTATCCCATTTATCAACAAAGACAGAAATGTAAAAATATGTGACAATTTTGTATGTGTGATTAGATTCAACCCTTATTCCAATTTGGTTAGGGAGATCTTGTACAAGTATTGGGATATTTTAACATTGAATGATGATGAGGGTATGTTTGTGGGCAAACATCCTACAATTGTGTACAAGACTGCATCAAATTTGAAACATTTGTTTGAGCAAGGATATACACATAAAAATCAGGCTAGAGGTACCACTAGTTGTGGAGTATGTAGACAATGCAATTATATAAACACAAGAAAAATCATAAAATTGAACAATGTTATGAAAACACATATAAAATGCTGTAGGGGGAATTGCAATACACAAAGAGTGGTATATTTAGCCACTTGTACAGCCTGTTCAGCTTACTACATTGGTAAAACTGAAAGGAAGTTTAAAACCAGGATCAATGAACACTTATATAAGATCAAAAAGAAAGATACGAATAATGCATTGAGCAGACACATTTGTGGAAAAGGAACTAACCACAGTTTCAGGTTTGCCATCATTGATCAAATTAGTACAGTCAACAGTGAAGGTAACTGGAAGAGCAGACTGTCAGCATTGGAAAGTAGATGGCAGATCCTATGCGATGCAACAAACAATCCTGGTTTAAACGACTTTATAAGTATAAAACCCTTTCTACAGTTAAATATGTGAACATTTCCCTTTTATTTTTATTTTTTATTTTTATTTTTATTTCATTTCATATTATTCCCAGATTTTTAAACATCAGACTGTTAACATTACTCTGTAGTTCCCACCAAGGTATATGAGAAATTTGTAAGATATTTTGCTTTTTGAGTATTTGTGGTAGTTTTAACCATTTTTACAGTATCAATACTATTGATTCACACATTTTTGACACAAGATTGTTACACATTACCACTATGCATCTTCACAATATTTTTACAACATTTTTACAACATTTTTTGTATATTTATACAGAACCATTTTATACACATACATGTACTGATATTTACACCATATTTATACATTTGTACATTGTTATTTATTGGGATGTATAGTATATTTATATAATGTATATTCATATATATTTATATTTATTTTTATTTATTCATTACATATTTACACACATTTATTAATTATTTGGTATTCAATTATTAATTGTGTTTAAATCAAAACACAATTAAATAATTAAATAATTAAATCATCATTCATCAGAAGTATAGTTCTTAACATTTTTAACATTTTTAACTTTTTAGAATATTGTGGAAAATCTTTTAACTTATTATGCATATCAG